>NC_141757.1:4083415-4391876 GCF_982258835.1 Parasteatoda tepidariorum | reverse complement strand
GTAAATGTACTTATTTATTCTCTTTACTTTACAAAGAGGTTTTGATTATAAAATATGAAATAAATAACATTATCTATGAAATGAGTCCAGATTTATGTTTTTATAGCAAATGAGCATATTTAGTCTACACACTTAACAAAGAGGTTTTGATTATAAAATATGAAATAAATAACATTATCTATGAAATGAGTCCAGATTTATGTTTTTATAGCAAATGAGCATATTTAGTCTACACACTTAACAAAGAGGTTTTGATTATAAAATATGAAATAAATAACATTATCTATGAAATGAGTCCAGATTTATGTTTTTATAGCAAATGAACATATTTAGTCTACACACTTAACAAAGAGGTTTTGATTATAAAATATGAAATAAATAACATTATCTATGAAATTAGTCCAGATTTATGTTTTTATAGCAAATGAACATATTTAGTCTACACACTTAACAAAGAGGTTTTGATTATAAAATATGAAATAAATAACATTATCTATGAAATGAGTCCAGATTTATGTTTTTATAGCAAATGAGCATATTTAGTCTACACACTTAACAAAGAGGTTTTGATTATAAAATATGAGGTAAATAACATTATCTATGAAATTAGTCCAGATTTATGTTTTTATAGCAAATGAACATATTTAGTCTACACACTTAACAAAGAGGTTTTGATTATAAAATATGAAATAAATAACATTATCTATGAAATGAGTCCAGATTTATGTTTTTATAGCAAATGAGCATATTTAGTCTACACACTTAACAAAGAGGTTTTGATTATAAAATATGAGGTAAATAACATTATCTATGAAATTAGTCCAGATTTATGTTTATAGTATTGTACACTATTCTATTCACTTTACAAAGAGGTTTTGATTATAAAATATGAGGTAAATAACATTATCTATGAAATTAGTCCAGATTTATGTTAATAGTATTGTACACTATTCTATTCACTTTACAAAGAGGTTTTGATTATAAAATATGAAGTAAATAGCATTAAAAAAATTTTAAGTAAAAAAAAAAACTTTTTTCTTACTCGCTGAAATAATTTTAATCAATCCCTAATGTGTCCTTTATTTTTGCCTTTTTTAAAAAGATTCTGTTGTTGTTGTTGTTCATTTACGATTCGATATTTCAACGTGAATGAAGTGTTCGATATATAAAAATAATTATTCTTCTTTGGGAAATAGCGATTAATAGCAAAAAAACGGATAAATTTCGACTAAGGAGCTACGCACATGACTCACTCCATAACTCCCTTCAATATTTACTTATAATTTTCAAACTCTGCCAGAAATTAGAGTTTTATATATCAAACAATCATACCAAAGGGAATATTTATACACTAGTTAGGGGGCACATAAAGGGCCAAAATAGATTTTGTTAATTAACCAAAAGAAAGTTCTTTAAGCTGTATATTCGGGGAAGCAACGTGTGAGTTGTGGTGTGGTTGTTAGCGCTATGAATAAAGAAGTTTGTAGACTCGGTGGTTAGGGGTTCGGTCCTGGTCACGGATTAATTTTTAATTTTGTTCTCTATTTACTTTATTTTATTTTTTAAAATTTATTTTTCGATATTTCAACGTGAATAAAGTGTTATATATATAAAAATAATTATTTTTCTTTGGGAAAGAGAGATTAATAGCTGAAAAACGGATAAATTTCGACTCCGGAGCTACGCACACGACTCACTCCGTAACTCCCTTTAATTTTAACTTATAATTTTCAAACTCAGCCAGAAATTAGAGTTTTATATATCAAACAATCATACCAAAGGGAATTTTTATACACTAATTAGGGGGCACATAAAGGACCAAAGTAGATTTTGTTAATTAACCGGAAGGAAGTCTTTTAAGCTGTATATTCGTAAAGCATCGTATGAGTCATGGTGTGGTTGTTAGCGCTATTTGTAAAGAAGTTTGTAGACTCGGTGGTTAGGGGTTCGGTCCTGGTCACGGATTAATTTTTTATTTTTTTTTCTATTTACCTTATTTTATTTTATAAAATTTATTTTTCGATTTTTCAACGTGAATAAAGTGTTATATATATAAAAATAATTATTTTTCTTTGGGAAAGAGAGATTAATAGCTGAAAAACGGATAAATTTCGACTCCGGAGCTACGCACACGACTCACTCCGTAACTCCCTTTAATTTTAACTTATAATTTTCAAACTCAGCCAGAAATTAGAGTTTTATATACCAAGCATTTGTACAAAAGGGAATTTTTATACACTAATTAGGGGGCACATAAAGGACCAAAATAGATTTTGTTAATTAACCGGAAGGAAGTTCTTTAAGCTCTATATTTTTGAAAGCAACGTGTGAGTCGAAGTGTGGTTGTTAGCGCTATTTGTAAAGAAGTTTGTAGACTCGGTGGTTAGGGGTTCGGTCCTGGTCACGGATTAATTTTTTATTTTTTTTTCTATTTACCTTATTTTATTTTATAAAATTAATTTTTCGATATTTCAACGTGAATAAAGTGTTATATATATAAAAATAATTATTTTTCTTTGGGAAAGAGGGATTAATAGCTGAAAAACGGATAAATTTCGATTTCGGCGCTATGCAAGCGACTCACTCCGTAACTCCCTTTAATATTAACTTATAATTTTCAAACTCTGCCAGAAATTAGAGTTTCATATACCAAGCATTTGTACAAAAGGGAATTTTTATACACTAATTAGGGGGCACATAAAGGACCAAAGTAGATTTTGTTAATTAACCGGAAGGAAGTTCTTTAAGCTGTATATTCGTAAAGCAACGTATGAGTCATGGTGTGGTTGTTAGCGCTATTTGTAAAGAAGTTTGTAGACTCTGTGGTTAGGGGTTCGGTCCTGGTCACGGATTAAATTTTAATTTTTTTTTTCTATTTACTTTATTTTATTTTATAAAATTAATTTTTCGACATTTCAACGTGAATAAAGTGTTATATATATAAAAATAATCATTTTTCTTTGGAAAAAGGGATTAATAGCTGGAAAACGGATAAATTTTGACTCCGCAGCTACGCACATGACTCACTCTGTAACTCCCTTTAATATTAACTTATAATTTTCAAACTCTGCCTGAAATTAGAGTTTTATATACCAAGCATTTGTACAAAAGAGAATTTTTATACACTAGTTAGGGGGCACATAAAGGGCCAAAATAGATTTTGTTAATTAACCGGAAGGAAGTCTTTTAAGCTGTATATTCATGGAAGCAACGTGTGAGTTGTGGTGTGGTTGTTAGCGCTATTTGTAAAGAAGTTTGTAGACTCGGTGGTTAGGGGTTCGGTCCTGGTCTAGGTTTAATTTTTAATTTTTTTTTCTATTTACTTTATTTTGTTTTTTAAAATTTATTTTTCGATATTTCAACGTGAATAAAGTGTTATATATATAAAAATAATTATTTTTCTTCGGGGAAGAGGGATTAATAGCTGAAAAACGGATAAATTTCGACTCCAGCGCTATGCAAACTACTCACTCCGTAACTCCCTTTAATATTAACTTATAATTTTCAAACTCTGCCCGAAGTTAGAGTTTTATATAGCAAGCATTTGTACAAAAGGGAATTTTTATACACTAATTAGGGGGCACATAAAGGACCAAAATAGATTTTGTTAATTAACCGGAAGGAAGTTCTTTAAGCTGCATATTCGTAAAGCAACGTATGAGTCATGGTGTGGTTGTTAGCGCTATTTGTAAAGAAGTTTGTAGACTCGGTGGTTTGGGGTTCGGTCCTGGTCTAGGTTTAATTTTTAATTTTTTTTTTCTATTTACTTTATTTTATTTTTTAAAATTTATTTTTCGATATTTCAACGTGAATAAAGTGTTATATATATAAAAATAATTATTTTTCTTCGGGGAAGAGGGATTAATAGCTGAAAAACGGATAAATTTCGACTCCAGCGCTATGCAAACTACTCACTCCGTAACTCCCTTTAATATTAACTTATAATATTCAAACTCTGCCCGAAGTTAGAGTTTTATATAGCAAGCATTTGTACAAAAGGGAATTTTTATACACTAGTTAGGGGGCACATAAAGGACCAAAATAGATTTTGTTAATTAACCGGAAGGAAGTCTTTTAAGCTGTATATTCATGGAAGCAACGTGTGAGTTGTGGTGTGGTTGTTAGCGCTATTTGTAAAGAAGTTTGTAGACTCGGTGGTTAGGGGTTCGGTCCTGGTCTAGGTTTAATTTTTAATTTTTTTTTCTATTTACTTTATTTTGTTTTTTAAAATTTATTTTTCGATATTTCAACGTGAATAAAGTGTTATATATATAAAAATAATTATTTTTCTTCGGGGAAGAGGGATTAATAGCTGAAAAACGGATAAATTTCGACTCCAGCGCTATGCAAACTACTCACTCCGTAACTCCCTTTAATATTAACTTATAATATTCAAACTCTGCCCGAAGTTAGAGTTTTATATAGCAAGCATTTGTACAAAAGGGAATTTTTATACACTAGTTAGGGGGCACATAAAGGACCAAAATAGATTTTGTTAATTAACCGGAAGGAAGTCTTTTAAGCTGTATATTCATGGAAGCAACGTGTGAGTTGTGGTGTGGTTGTTAGCGCTATTTGTAAAGAAGTTTGTAGACTCGGTGGTTAGGGGTTCGGTCCTGGTCTAGGTTTAATTTTTAATTTTTTTTTCTATTTACTTTATTTTGTTTTTTAAAATTTATTTTTCGATATTTCAACGTGAATAAAGTGTTATATATATAAAAATAATTATTTTTCTTCGGGGAAGAGGGATTAATAGCTGAAAAACGGATAAATTTCGACTCCAGCGCTATGCAAACTACTCACTCCGTAACTCCCTTTAATATTAACTTATAATATTCAAACTCTGCCCGAAGTTAGAGTTTTATATAGCAAGCATTTGTACAAAAGGGAATTTTTATACACTAGTTAGGGGGCACATAAAGGACCAAAATAGATTTTGTTAATTAACCGGAAGGAAGTTCTTTAAGCTGCATATTCGTAAAGCAACGTATGAGTCATGGTGTGGTTGTTAGCGCTTTAAATAAGTTTGTAGACTCGGTGGTTTGGGGTTCGGTCCTGGTCTAGGTTTAATTTTTATTTTTTTTTCTATTTACTTTATTTTATTTTTTAAAATTTATTTTTCGATATTTCAACGTGAATAAAGTGTTATATATATAAAAATAATTATTTTTCTTCGGGGAAGAGGGATTAATAGCTGAAAAACGGATAAATTTCGACTCCAGCGCTATGCAAACTACTCACTCCGTAACTCCCTTTAATATTAACTTATAATTTTCAAACTCTGCCCGAAGTTAGAGTTTTATATAGCAAGCATTTGTACAAAAGGGAATTTTTATACACTAATTAGGGGGCACATAAAGGACCAAAATAGATTTTGTTAATTAACCGGAAGGAAGTTCTTTAAGCTGCATATTCGTAAAGCAACGTATGAGTCATGGTGTGGTTGTTAGCGCTATTTGTAAAGAAGTTAGTAGACTCGGTGGTTTGGGGTTTGGTCCTGGTCTAGGTTTAATTTTTAATTTTTTTTTTCTATTTACTTTATTTTATTTTTTAAAATTTATTTTTCGATATTTCAACGTGAATAAAGTGTTATATATATAAAAATAATTATTTTTCTTCGGGGAAGAGGGATTAATAGCTGAAAAACGGATAAATTTCGACTCCGGCGCTATGCAAACTACTCACTCCGTAACTCCCTTTAATATTAACTTATAATATTCAAACTCTGCCCGAAGTTAGAGTTTTATATAGCAAGCATTTGTACAAAAGGGAATTTTTATACACTAGTTAGGGGGCACATAAAGGACCAAAATAGATTTTGTTAATTAACCGGAAGGAAGTTCTTTAAGCTGCATATTCGTAAAGCAACGTATGAGTCATGGTGTGGTTGTTAGCGCTTTAAATAAGTTTGTAGACTCGGTGGTTTGGGGTTCGGTCCTGGTCTAGGTTTAATTTTTATTTTTTTTTTCTATTTACTTTATTTTATTTTTTAAAATTTATTTTTCGATATTTCAACGTGAATAAAGTGTTATATATATAAAAATAATTATTTTTCTTCGGGAAAGAGGGATTAATAGCTGAAAAACGGATAAATTTCGACTCCAGCGCTATGCAAACTACTCACTCCGTAACTCCCTTTAATATTAACTTATAATATTCAAACTCTGCCCGAAGTTAGAGTTTTATATAGCAAGCATTTGTACAAAAGGGAATTTTTATACACTAGTTAGGGGGCACATAAAGGACCAAAATAGATTTTGTTAATTAACCGGAAGGAAGTTCTTTAAGCTGTATATTCGTGGAAGCAACGTGTGAGTCGTGGTGTGGTTGTTAGCGCTATGGTCAAAGAAGTTTGTAGACTCGGTGGTTAGGGGTTCGGTCCTGGTCACGGATTAATTTTTAATTTTTTTTTCTATTTACTTTATTTTATTTCATAAAATTAATTTTTCGACATTTCAACGCGAATAAAGTGTTATATATATAAAAATAATTATTTTTCTTTGGAAAAAGGGATTAATAGCTGGAAAACGGATAAATTTCGATTCCGGCGCTATGCAAGCGACTCACTCCGTAACTCTCTTTAATATTAACTTATAATTTTCAAACTCTGCCAGAAATTAGAGTTTCATATACCAAGCATTTGTACAAAAGGGAATTTTTATACACTAATTAGGGGGCACATAAAGGACCAAAGTAGATTTTGTTAATTAACCGGAAGGAAGTTCTTTAAGCTGTATATTCGTAAAGCAACGTATGAGTCATGGAGTGGTTGTTAGCGCTATTTGTAAAGAAGTTTGTAGACTCGGTGGTTAGGGGTTCGATCCTGGTCACGGATTAATTTTTAAGTTTTTTTTTTCTATTTACTTTATTTTATTTTATAAAATTAATTTTTCGACATTTCAACGTGAATAAAGTGTTATATATATAAAAATAATTATATTTCTTTGGAAAAAGGGATTAATAGCTGGAAAACGGATAAATTTTGACACCGCAGCTACGCACATGACTCACTCTGTAACTCCCTTTAATATTAACTTATAATTTTCAAACTCTGCCTGAAATTAGAGTTTTATATACCAAGCATTTGTACAAAAGGGAATTTTTATACACTAGTTAGGGGGCACATAAAGGGCCAAAGTAGATTTTGTTAATTAACCGGAAGGAAGTCTTTTAAGCTGTATATTCGTGGAAGCAACGTGTGAGTCGTGGTGTGGTTGTTAGCGCTATGGTCAAAGAAGTTTGTAGACTGTGTGGTTAGGGGTTCGGTCCTGGTCACGGATTAATTTTTAATTTTTTTTTCTATTTACTTTATTTTATTTTTTTAAATTTATTTTTCGATATTTCAACGTGAATAAAGTCTTTATATATATAACATTAATTATTTTTCTATGGAAAAAGGGATTTATAGCTGAAAAATGGTTAAATTTCGACTCCGGAGCTACGCACACGACTCACTCCGTAACTCCCTTTAATATTAACTTATAATTTTCAAATTTTGCCAGAAATTAGAGTTTTATATACCAAGCATTTGTACAAAAGGGAATTTTTATACACTAATTAGGGGGCACATAAAGGACCAAAATAGATTTTGTTAATTAACCGGAAGGAAGTAATTTAAGCTGTATATTCGTGGAAGCAACGTGTGAGTCGTGGTGTGGTTGTTAGCGCTATGGTCAAAGAAGATTGTAGACTGTGTGGTTAGGAGTTCGGTCCTGGTAACGGATTAATTTTAAATTTTTTTTTCTATTTATTTTTTTTATTTTTTAAAATTTATTTTTCGATATTTAAACGTGAATAAAGTGTTATATATATAAAAATAATTATTTTTCTTCGGGAAAGAGGGATTAATAGCTGAAAAACGGATAAATTTCGATTCCGGCGCTACGCAAACGACTCACTCCGTAACTCCCCTTAATATTAACTTATAATTTTCAAATTTTGCCGGAAATTAGAGTTTTATATACCAAGCATTTGTACGAAAGGGAATTTTTATACACTAATTAAGGGGCACATAAAGGACCAAAATAGATTTTGTTAATTAACCGGAAGGAAGTTCTTTAAGCTGTATATTCGTAAAGCAACGTATGAGTCATGGTGTGGTTGTTAGCGCTATTTGTAAAGAAGTTTGTAGACTCGGTGGTTAGGGGTTCGGTCCTGGTCACGGATTAATTTTTTATTTTTTTTTTCTATTTACCTTATTTTATTTTATAAAATTTATTTTTCGATTTTTCAACGTGAATAAAGTGTTATATATATAAAAATAATTATTTTTCTTTGGGAAAGAGAGATTAATAGCTGAAAAACGGATAAATTTCGACTCCGGAGCTACGCACACGACTCACTCCGTAACTCCCTTTAATTTTAACTTATAATTTTCAAACTCAGCCAGAAATTAGAGTTTTATATACCAAGCATTTGTACAAAAGGGAATTTTTATACACTAGTTAGGGGGCACATAAAGGGCCAAAATAGATTTTGTTAATTAACCGGAATGAAGTCTTTTAAGCTGTATATTCGTGGAAGCAACGTGTGAGTCGTGGTGTGGTTGTTAGCGCTATGGGCAAAGAAGTTTGTAGACTGTGTGGTTAGGGGTTCGGTCCTGGTCACGGATTAATTTTTAATTTTTTTTTTCTATTTACTTTATTTAATTTTTTAAAATTTATTTTTCGATGTTTCAACGTGAATAAAGTGTTATATATGTAACAATAATTATTTTTCTTTGGGAAAGAGGGATTAATAGCTGAAAAACGGATAAATTTCGATTCCGGCGCTATGCAAGCGACTCACTCCGTAACTCTCTTTAATATTAACTTATAATTTTCAAACTCTGCCAGAAATTAGAGTTTTATATACCAAGCATTTGAACAAAAGGGAATTTTTAACACTAATTAGGGGGCACATAAAGGACCAAAATAGATTTTGTTAATTAACCGGAAGGAAGTTCTTTAAGCTCTATATTTTTGAAAGCAACGTGTGAGTCGAAGTGTGGTTGTTAGCGCTATTTGTAAAGAAGTTTGTAGACTCGGTGGTTAGGGGTTCGGTCCTGGTCACGGATTAATTTTTTATTTTTTTTTCTATTTACCTTATTTTATTTTATAAAATTAATTTTTCGATATTTCAACGTGAATAAAGTGTTATATATATAAAAATAATTATTTTTCTTTGGGAAAGAGGGATTAATAGCTGAAAAACGGATAAATTTCGATTTCGGCGCTATGCAAGCGACTCACTCCGTAACTCCCTTTAATATTAACTTATAATTTTCAAACTCTGCCAGAAATTAGAGTTTCATATACCAAGCATTTGTACAAAAGGGAATTTTTATACACTAATTAGGGGGCACATAAAGGACCAAAGTAGATTTTGTTAATTAACCGGAAGGAAGTTCTTTAAGCTGTATATTCGTAAAGCAACGTATGAGTCATGGTGTGGTTGTTAGCGCTATTTGTAAAGAAGTTTGTAGACTCTGTGGTTAGGGGTTCGGTCCTGGTCACGGATTAAATTTTAATTTTTTTTTTCTATTTACTTTATTTTATTTTATAAAATTAATTTTTCGACATTTCAACGTGAATAAAGTGTTATATATATAAAAATAATTATTTTTCTTTGGAAAAAGGGATTAATAGCTGGAAAACGGATAAATTTTGACTCCGCAGCTACGCACATGACTCACTCTGTAACTCCCTTTAATATTAACTTATAATTTTCAAACTCTGCCTGAAATTAGAGTTTTATATACCAAGCATTTGTACAAAAGGGAATTTTTATACACTAGTTAGGGGGCACATAAAGGACCAAAATAGATTTTGTTAATTAACCGGAAGGAAGTCTTTTAAGCTGTATATTCATGGAAGCAACGTGTGAGTTGTGGTGTGGTTGTTAGCGCTATTTGTAAAGAAGTTTGTAGACTCGGTGGTTAGGGGTTCGGTCCTGGTCTAGGTTTAATTTTTAATTTTTTTTTCTATTTACTTTATTTTGTTTTTTAAAATTTATTTTTCGATATTTCAACGTGAATAAAGTGTTATATATATAAAAATAATTATTTTTCTTCGGGGAAGAGGGATTAATAGCTGAAAAACGGATAAATTTCGACTCCAGCGCTATGCAAACTACTCACTCCGTAACTCCCTTTAATATTAACTTATAATTTTCAAACTCTGCCCGAAGTTAGAGTTTTATATAGCAAGCATTTGTACAAAAGGGAATTTTTATACACTAATTAGGGGGCACATAAAGGACCAAAATAGATTTTGTTAATTAACCGGAAGGAAGTTCTTTAAGCTGCATATTCGTAAAGCAACGTATGAGTCATGGTGTGGTTGTTAGCGCTATTTGTAAAGAAGTTTGTAGACTCGGTGGTTTGGGGTTCGGTCCTGGTCTAGGTTTAATTTTTAATTTTTTTTTTCTATTTACTTTATTATATTTTTTAAAATTTATTTTTCGATATTTCAACGTGAATAAAGTGTTATATATATAAAAATAATTATTTTTCTTCGGGGAAGAGGGATTAATAGCTGAAAAACGGATAAATTTCGACTCCGGCGCTATGCAAACTACTCACTCCGTAACTCCCTTTAATATTAACTTATAATATTCAAACTCTGCCCGAAGTTAGAGTTTTATATAGCAAGCATTTGTACAAAAGGGAATTTTTATACACTAGTTAGGGGGCACATAAAGGACCAAAATAGATTTTGTTAATTAACCGGAAGGAAGTTCTTTAAGCTGCATATTCGTAAAGCAACGTATGAGTCATGGTGTGGTTGTTAGCGCTATTTGTAAAGAAGTTTGTAGACTCGGTGGTTTGGGGTTCGGTCCTGGTCTAGGTTTAATTTTTAATTTTTTTTTTCTATTTACTTTATTTTATTTTTTAAAATTTATTTTTCGATATTTCAACGTGAATAAAGTGTTATATATATAAAAATAATTATTTTTCTTCGGGGAAGAGGGATTAATAGCTGAAAAACGGATAAATTTCGACTCCGGCGCTATGCAAACTACTCACTCCGTAACTCCCTTTAAAATTAACTTATAATATTCAAACTCTGCCCGAAGTTAGAGTTTTATATAGCAAGCATTTGTACAAAAGGGAATTTTTATACACTAGTTAGGGGGCACATAAAGGACCAAAATAGATTTTGTTAATTAACCGGAAGGAAGTTCTTTAAGCTGTATATTCGTGGAAGCAACGTGTGAGTCGTGGTGTGGTTGTTAGCGCTATGGTCAAAGAAGTTTGTAGACTCGGTGGTTAGGGGTTCGGTCCTGGTCACGGATTAATTTTTAATTTTTTTTTCTATTTACTTTATTTTATTTCATAAAATTAATTTTTCGACATTTCAACGCGAATAAAGTGTTATATATATAAAAATAATTATTTTTCTTTGGAAAAAGGGATTAATAGCTGGAAAACGGATAAATTTCGATTCCGGCGCTATGCAAGCGACTCACTCCGTAACTCTCTTTAATATTAACTTATAATTTTCAAACTCTGCCAGAAATTAGAGTTTCATATACCAAGCATTTGTACAAAAGGGAATTTTTATACACTAATTAGGGGGCACATAAAGGACCAAAGTAGATTTTGTTAATTAACCGGAAGGAAGTTCTTTAAGCTGTATATTCGTAAAGCAACGTATGAGTCATGGAGTGGTTGTTAGCGCTATTTGTAAAGAAGTTTGTAGACTCGGTGGTTAGGGGTTCGATCCTGGTCACGGATTAATTTTTAAGTTTTTTTTTTCTATTTACTTTATTTTATTTTATAAAATTAATTTTTCGACATTTCAACGTGAATAAAGTGTTATATATATAAAAATAATTATATTTCTTTGGAAAAAGGGATTAATAGCTGGAAAACGGATAAATTTTGACACCGCAGCTACGCACATGACTCACTCTGTAACTCCCTTTAATATTAACTTATAATTTTCAAACTCTGCCTGAAATTAGAGTTTTATATACCAAGCATTTGTACAAAAGGGAATTTTTATACACTAGTTAGGGGGCACATAAAGGGCCAAAGTAGATTTTGTTAATTAACCGGAAGGAAGTCTTTTAAGCTGTATATTCGTGGAAGCAACGTGTGAGTCGTGGTGTGGTTGTTAGCGCTATGGTCAAAGAAGTTTGTAGACTGTGTGGTTAGGGGTTCGGTCCTGGTCACGGATTAATTTTTAATTTTTTTTTCTATTTACTTTATTTTATTTTTTTAAATTTATTTTTCGATATTTCAACGTGAATAAAGTCTTTATATATATAACATTAATTATTTTTCTATGGAAAAAGGGATTTATAGCTGAAAAATGGTTAAATTTCGACTCCGGAGCTACGCACACGACTCACTCCGTAACTCCCTTTAATATTAACTTATAATTTTCAAATTTTGCCAGAAATTAGAGTTTTATATACCAAGCATTTGTACAAAAGGGAATTTTTATACACTAATTAGGGGGCACATAAAGGACCAAAATAGATTTTGTTAATTAACCGGAAGGAAGTAATTTAAGCTGTATATTCGTGGAAGCAACGTGTGAGTCGTGGTGTGGTTGTTAGCGCTATGGTCAAAGAAGATTGTAGACTGTGTGGTTAGGAGTTCGGTCCTGGTCACGGATTAATTTTAAATTTTTTTTTCTATTTATTTTTTTTATTTTTTAAAATTTATTTTTCGATATTTAAACGTGAATAAAGTGTTATATATATAAAAATAATTATTTTTCTTCGGGAAAGAGGGATTAATAGCTGAAAAACGGATAAATTTCGATTCCGGCGCTACGCAAACGACTCACTCCGTAACTCCCCTTAATATTAACTTATAATTTTCAAATTTTGCCAGAAATTAGAGTTTTATATACCAAGCATTTGTACGAAAGGGAATTTTTATACACTAATTAAGGGGCACATAAAGGACCAAAATAGATTTTGTTAATTAACCGGAAGGAAGTTCTTTAAGCTGTATATTCGTAAAGCAACGTATGAGTCATGGTGTGGTTGTTAGCGCTATTTGTAAAGAAGTTTGTAGGCTCGGTGGTTGGGGGTTCGGTTCTGGTCGAAGATTAATTTTTAATTTTTTTTTCCTATTTACTTTATTTTATTTTATAAAATTAATTTTTCGACATTTCAACGTGAATAAAGTGTTATATATATATATAAAAATAATTATTTTTCTTTGGAAAAAGGGATTAATAGCAGGAAAACGGATAAATTTTGACTCCGCAGCTACGCACATGACTCACTCCGTAACTCCCTTTAATATTAACTTATAATTTTCAAACTCTGCCTGAAATTAGAGTTTTATATACCAAGCATTTGTACAAAAGGGAATTTTTATACACTAATTAGGGGGCTCTTAAAGGACCAAAATAGATTTTGTTAATTAACCGGAAGGAAGTTCCTTAAGCTGTATATTCGTGAAAGCAACGTGTGAGTCGTGGTGTGGTTGTTAGCGCTATTTGTAAAGAAGTTTGTAGACTCTGTGGTTAGGGGTTCGGTCCTGGTCACGGATTAATTTTTAATTTTTTTTTCTATTTACTTTATTTTATTTTATAAAATTTATTTTTCGATATTTAAACGTGAATAAAGTGTTATATATATAAAAATAATTATTTTTCTTTGGGAAAGAGGGATTAATAGCTGGAAAACGGATAAATTTTGACTCCGCAGCTACACAAACGACTCACTCTGTAACTCCCTTTAATATTAACTTATAATTTTCAAACTCTGCCAGAAATTAGAGTTTTATATACCAAGCATTTGTACAAAAGGGAATTTTTATACACTAGTTAGGGGGCACATAAAGGACCAAAGTAGATTTTGTTAATTAACCGGAAGGAAGTTCTTTAAGCTGTATATTCGTGGAAGCAACGTGTTAGTCGTGGTGCGGTTGTTAGCGCTATGGGTAAAAAAGTTTGTAGACTCGGTGGTCAGGGGTTCGGTCCTGGTCCGATTAGTTGATTACTGAAACAGTAAAACACAAGGCTTAATTACAGCTGCAAACAAATTTCATCTGCAGTGAGAAAAAAAATAGACATAGCCAAAAATGAATATAAAATTTACTTTTATTTTTTTGGAGTTAATAATGGAAGGTGCAGTTCCATGATTTTAAAGCAGATGTTACAAAAATGGTTGCAATCTTTTCATGGCCTATAAAAAAAATTAATATTTTTATAAAAAAGTTAAAAATAATTTTTGCTCAAAAAATTAAAACATTTTTTCTATACATAATATTATGTTCACAAGCTAAACTAATCTTGATTAAAAATCATTATTTTTCATTTCGTAACGAATGAAATTAGCTATATTTTTTTTTACCTAATTTTAAAAACCTTATTTGTTTTTAAATTCAGTTATTTGTTTTTAAAATTAGCAAATTGAACTAATTTAACTGTTTTAACTTTTCTGAAATATAGCAGGAAAAAAACAGATCTAGCAGCATACAACATGTACAGTTCCTGTCCAAATTATTACACGCTCTGTAAGATTCTATATTAAATCTTAATTACCAGGTGTCACTATACAGCTGCATTGTTTTTACGCGACTAAAACCGGTTTGCAGTTATTTACGCTCGTGCATCAATTGGTTAAATTAAACGATATATAATATAAATTCGACGATATATTATGTAAATGTAGAATATTTATTATATCAGGTATTATATTAGTACAGTAGGGAACCGATTATCCGGAACGATCGGGACCATCGGTATTCCGGATAACTGATTTTTCGGTTTTCTGAATCGCTACAAAAAGCCGTTTTTTTTATTGTTAAACCCAACTAAAAAAAAAAAATTGGAAATAATCTTAAAAAGAAGAAAAAACGATGAAGTAAATACACTAATAATTATTTCCAAAATGATGGTAAGGTAAATATCTTTAAAAAAGACAGAAAAATCCTAAAATCTTATGAGAAAAAAAATTTTTTTTTTTTAAAATGGCGGGAAAACTTATCGAATTTCGTTCCGGATTTTTGGTTTTCCGGTTTTCTGATTTCCGGATAACGGGTTCTGTACTGTATATTATAATAATTAGACCTAATTATGAGACGCACTGGAGTGTTTTAATAATTGTATGTTTTGCACTGGTTTATATGCAATACTTTTATATTTAAACATGCATGTAATATGTTTTTATTCGGGAGATTTTTTAAACACTTCCTATTTGTATTTTTGTTTTTAATGTATTGCATTACAATGCTAACCCATTGATACACGAACATAAACCAGTGCAAACCGGTTTCAGTCGCATAAAAAAAATAAAGCTGAATAGTATCACCTGATAATTTAGATTTTACATAGAATCATAGAGTGAGCCTAATATAATTTGGCCAGAGACTGTATATGATGTGGTACCAATAAAACGTTCCATCGTTATCGATTGAAATGCAGTTGCCTATCCTTCATTCTGAGCCGTGATGGCTCAGGGGATAGAGCGTTCACCTTCCATTGCTGTGAACCGGTTTCGAATCCTAGTCTGTCGATTCGAATTCCGCATCCGGCTTGCTCCGACCACAATGCTGACGTGATATATCCACAGTGGCAGACGGATCATGGGTTAGAGTCCCCTTGCCGCCAGGCTAACCGTGGCAGGTTCTCGCGGTCTTCCTTGCCATGCAACGCAAATGCAGGTTATTTCCATCAGAAAGTCCTCCACGACAGCAAATTTCTCCCACTCCAGGAGTTCCCTTCTCTTTTGGATTGGGTTCAAAATTACAAGGATACGGAGTTGAACATTGGTAGCTGAAAATTCGTTCGGCTGTTCAACAACGGTTACAAACACAACAAATATCCTTTATAAAGTGAAATTTAAGATTTGAAGAAATTGAGTATTTAAAAATAAAAGGGGCTTTGCTTGATATAATGCCACTTAATATAATCGAAATGCTTTCATGACTATGAAAAGGTTTAATATACTAATACGCCAACTAGCTCGTTTTTCTATATTCACCCTATTATTAAGACATTTCACTGATATTTATAAGACGAGTATTTTTAGAATCGACTAAGTATGAGAAATTAATAAATTTTTAAGGAATTCAAAACAAAAATGATAACGAAATTCGTTGAATGACTACATTACTTTTCTTTAAAAAAAAATAATAAAAAAAAAGTAGCACTGTACGCTGCAAACTACAAAAAAGTAGCGACTACAGTAGTTTCAAAAATTTTACAAGTGTTCATGATTTACGATAAAAATTGTAATCGTGTCTATAAGTCAGAATATGATTTTAATTTTATTGCATGTTCGGGGTTGAAAAACCGAGCCATGTGTGGGCTATCAATGTTCAATTCTTGGTTTTGTAATATCGAAACCAGCACAGAAGACTAGGAAACCCCCAGATCTAGCATTGGGGTAAACTAGAAGAAATTTTTGATAAAGAAAGTTACATGGAGCGTTGCGTTATATGGAGAGGGAAACCATGAAGATCCCCCACGGAGACTAAGGGCGAATGAATTCTTTGTATCATTTGATTTAATTATAATAGCAAATGATAATATATATTTTTTATGACCATCGCCGAACAGCCGACCCAATTTTTGGGTTAACGACTACTAATGTTCAACTCCGTAGCCTTGTAATTTTGAACCCAATCCAGAAGACAAAGAAACTCCTGGATCAAGCAGTGGGAGAAATTTGCTTTCGTGGAGGACTTTCTGATGGAAACAACCCGCATTTGCGTTGCATGGCGAGGAAGACAGCGAGAACCTCCCACGGTTAGCCTGACGGCAAGGGGACTCTAACCCATGATCCATCTACCATTGAGGACATTTCACGTCAACACTGTGGTCGGTGCAAGCCGGATGCGGAATTCGTATAGACCAGCCTTTGATGGGATCGAAACCCGGTTCACTTCATTGGAAAGCGAACACTCTAACGGTTAAATAATCGTTTTCCAACTAATCATTCTAAATTTTGATAATTCGAAGATTTTTTACCTTCCTTTCTGATTTTGAAGTTCTGAAAGTGTATGTTGTGTAATTTTTAAATGAATGTAATTATATTTTAATACTTTAAAAGTGAGGAATTTCATTACTAGTTGAGTTCTTTTTTAATTACTTTAAATTCTCTTTTTAAGCAAGCGCTTTAAAAAACTGTGATTTAAATACAATTATTTTTAAATGAAATGTCAAAGAAAAGTATATGTTCTTTAGAGTTATAAAATCGTTTTAAAACTGTTTCATAGAAAGAAAAAATGAAAACAAAATTTTTGTTCGAGAATGAAAACGATTTTTTTTAAACATCTTTTAATAGACTCCTGACTACAGCAGTAAAATCTGATAAGTAAAACATCCGCTAACGAAAGAGGCGTTATTGTAATTACCCTTTTACAAAGAAATGTAGACCCCGTTTTGAATTGGAACAATATTTGATGCTGTGGAAATGTACTTGATGAACCACCACTAGATGACATCGTTAATTGTCATAAGAATTGTAACCGTAACTGTCAAAAAGATTCTTGTAAAAAGACATCTACACTTTTTAATGTAGTGGTATCCATTGTCCTGTATACATCATGTTGTAATAATATATCCTTTTTTGTTACTTACACCTTTGACTAGTTATTTGAGTAGTTTTCTGTATTTCAAGAAAACGAGATAATTTCACTAATAGTTTAACCAATCTACGGTGTAATTATCAATCCGTTAGAAATAATTGAAGTCGAAAGACAAAGATGCAAAATGGAATTAAAAATAGTCGCCAAGGATGAGAATGTGGTTTCACAAAAAAAGGGAGAAAAAAACTAATTAGCAAATATTTTTTTTCTTTGTCAAGATAATATCTTACTCAAGGCCGGATTTACGTATAAACTAAATAAGCTGGTAGCTTGGGGCCCCGAGATGGCAAATACCCCCAGATCCCAATTCTTTTTAAAAAAAGGTTTCATTCGGAGCTGAGGCCCTCTGAAGCCCAAAATACATTTTTTTCTTCGTTTTACACATTGTCGAACGCTTTTCAAAATCTAACCGAAGTGTTTACAAATATAAAACAATTGTTACTCTTCACTTTTCGAACCAAAAGAGCAATAAAACGCTCTTTTGACTGATGAAATATCGCAACTACCACCCACAGAGTTGTCAAATAGCCGCCTCATTTTACACAGGGGAGAAATGTTTCTAGCTGCTTTAAATTGCCTTGGGCATTTTTGTCCTTGCTTCTAAAATATCGGATATTCACAGAAACATCCTTTTTTCTGATTTCTGGTCATAAATTGCTTGGAACAAAAAAATTTCTAGGGCTGTAAACCGGGGGAAGGTCTTGTTATTATTTCTTTGGGTCACTCTGTCTTAAGTCAGTCACACTGTCATTAAAGTGGTCCTGGTTCAATTCTAATTTTTCTTTTTTACAAAATTTAGATATTTTTTCTAATTTATTATGAAAGCTTTTTTTCCCCCTTTAATTATCCAAAATGTTTCAACTAGCCTAATTGTTTAATTTACTTAATTTTCATAATTGATTTTTTTGTTATTTTTCAAATTAATCGTACATGAATCCGTAAAGGCCTCCCATAAATACTGTAAATTTAACTATGTTCTATCAGCTTTGATCATTCTTTTTTTTTCTCGGTGCTGTCAGTACCATGGTTCGCATTTCAGAAAAATCACTGTATTGCCGCATGCAAACAGATGTGTTTTTCTCAAAATTTCAGAAGGTCTTCTGTCTTAAAAAAAGAAAAAATTCTACACTATTGGATGCAGCGGCCAATGAAGGGCAAAAGCCTGCTGTGCTCATCCCTGTTTTTGTGACTCTAGGCTCTGGAGTTCCAGAGCAAATGTTCCAGTTGGGTGATCAGCCAAGAGTGGAAATCCCCAATGTTTAGTAGTCATTCAGGGTTCCTACTCAATTTAAGAAGAAAAAAAATTCTTCCTGGTATTTCAGGAAAAAATTCAGACCATATTTTATCTATGGCATGCAATTTTTGATCAGAAATAATTTTATGGGACAAAGATAACTTTATTGATAGGAGGATGGACTCTCGTTCGTGAGAAAGCGAGTTCGAATCCAGCCAGTCGAAGACTCCATGTGTAGTAAATGATGATTGGCGCACTTTAAATAGGTCGGGTCACAACGTCCACCATGGCCCCATAACAAAATATACCTCTGTGAGTACTGAATTGGAGATTGATCGTTCTCTGTTTCCGGTTTAAATTACGATCTATTGACGAATGGGGCCCCCATGGGAGTGAAGTATGGGAGTGGCAGAAGTCGAATTCGTTCACCATAGATAGCGCCACTGGAACACGAAAACAATCGCACCCCCTTGCCTTAATTGTCAACGAGAACAACAACAAATCATTTCAATTTTTATTTGTAGAGCCAAATATTAGATTTTGTGAGCAAAAAAAACATCATTGAATGAGGATGGAAACATAAAAATTGGACTAAAATGTGATATTTTTACATCAAATAACTGCAATAGATATCAGAATTATTTAAATCAAATCTCAATAACTGTTTACTTTTACTAACAATTCTACGAGTGATCATTTATCAGGTATAATGAAAGAATTTTTCAATTTTTTGGTAAAAAATTACAAATTACCCCGATTTTTAAAGTCAAAATAAAATCCCATGTTAATTCTAGGTTTTCCCTGAGATTTTATTGACCCAATGAACAGATGAAAGGCTGTGGTCTGAACTCTGGACCGGTACATAAAAGTACCACTCAGCTACCAGGAAGCCTTACAGTTAAAACAATAACATTCATAGATGTATTCTTAAAAATATGCCTTACTTGATATACAAATATTTAAAGCTAAATATGAAATAATATTTATTTTTTATTAGAAAAAAAACCATTCAGAAAATATTCCAAGTTATAAGTTTCTGATTATTTGATTGCTTACAGTATTATAGGACACCCAATTTTGATTATTTACCGTATTATAGGACAGTTTTGGAAGAAAATCTCAAGTGTACTGTCAAAAATCAGTTTAAGACGTCCTCAACCTATATGGTATAAAAACCTTTTTTTAAAACCCAGAAACAAATGATCATTTTTGTATCCTTTTGTAACAATAAAAGGGATGAATTCAAAAATGATGAGTTTGTGGGGATTTTATTATAGACTATGTCAACCTTCATCTATCAAAAGGTACCTCATGATAGAATCAAGTTAACATGTCTTATATACTAGTGAATTGGTATTTAATATTTATAGTGGTAGTTACTCCACAAGTTACTCACACAATGAATTAAAATGAGCAAAGTATAATACTCATACAAAGAAACTGAATCAATTAAAAAAAAAAAAACAATCAGCCATTAATAAAAAAAGACTTTAATTCAAGTAAAAAAGAAATCAAACATTTAATAAATATCTTCATTATATAAATATTTCACAATACACAATCTGTGGTCAAAAGTCGGGTTCTTCTATCTCTTCATCAGGCAATATATCTTGCATTGTTCCCTTCATCAATTGAGTCACTCCCTTCCGCTTCAAAACAAAAGTGGTTTTTTTCGTACAACATCTTTTCCACTAGGCCATTAATAGTTAAAAATTTGAAATTTTACAAGAATAAAAGCAAGTAATCATTAAAACAATAATGGTTAAAATAAGTATCAATAATGGTGAAAATAAAGATCTGAAAATAGAGAAAGATTTTTCTCTTCCTTTTTGAAAGATATAAGTAATTTTCATTAAAAAAAAAACATCCTTAAACTTTTGTTTGTTTCTCATCAAATAAAAAAAGTGGATTGTCAGAGTACTACAAAGTATAAAAAAGTCATTAGTATAAACCAAAGTTAAATAAAATTTTCAGATAATTCTATATAACTTGCACTTTCCCGTTGCTTCAATTTTATGTTATAAAAATTTAAAAAAAGAGAAAAGAATATTTTTGGAGGAACAGACAGAATTATTCGCAGTAAGAGTAGGGGTTATTTCCAAAGCATATTTGAAGATTTCCTAAAAGTTAACTCAGATTGTATTTTTAAATATTGAAATCAGCAGTCATGAAACTATGATGAAAATTTTAATTAATTTTCTCTAATTCATTTGAATATATTTTAAATAAAATTTTAAAAAATTAAGAATGTTTTTTTTTTATTTAATTGTTGAATTTCTGAAATTTACATAAAATATGATTTTGTGTTAAATTTTATATCTAACACATAATTTTTGCTTGGTATATGTAAGACTATGCCTAATTTTTGGAATATTCTCCGTGGAATCCTAAATGAAGGTTAGAATATGAAGATTGTGCTGTTAGGTCTACATAGTTTGTCTGAGGTAAGAACTCCCCCCCCCCCACAAAATATGAAGCCATCTGCTGCTATGGAAACAGAATAACGCATTTCAGGGAGGGTAGCTCCTCTTCACATTAGGGCTAACACAATAGACTGAAGAAAAAGATTCCCTTTCTCTTGCTGACACGAGCCAAAACCTGTTCTAAACAGTGACCCCACACCCTTACTTAGAATAGTTATATCTACCATAATACCATATTATAATTACCATAGTCACCACCATACCATAGTCATAGACGAAATGCCAGCGGAGTTCTTACTTTAGACAATTTATAAGTTGTACTGAAATGCCAGCATCAAAAATACATAAGTAATAACCAATCACTTTTAAATGAAGGAATACGCTGCATAAAATAGATTAAAATGCTTGTGAAAATAAAACATAAAACAGATTTGCATAAAACAGATCTGCATAAAACAGATTGAAATGCTTAAGAAGATCAAAATGCTTCTTAAGTATCAAGAACAAAATGAAACTTTCTAAACTAGCTAACATGTGGGGAATGACTCACCAAGCTGGCATTAAAAATAATGTAATTCTAGAACGGAGGATTGGAACGTCTTTTCTGGAGTAGCGGGGAGTGTTGAAATGACAATAATATTTTTTTTCTTGAAAGGATGCATCTTTTATGAAAGAGCAAAATGCTCAGCATTTATTCTATTTTCATGATGATTTAATTTCCATTAGAACAATACAGTTCAACCTTACAACAACATAGAATTCAATACAAATTAGCATTCACAAGTAGCGCAATTCTAATATGTATATATTAATAAATTCTATATATTCATAAAAAATTAGTATAATTAGGTATATATTTACTATAAAATGAAATAAAAAAATCAATACCTTGGCAAATTAAAAAATATACGACACTGAAATTTTATACTTAATTGTAAAACAGATAAAATTGTATCAATTATTTGGAATCAATGTTTTAATTTTTGGTTAAATTAGAACGAACCCTTATTACCTTTTCAGACAACTACATTTAAATCACTAAAAATATTTTTTCACAGCATTTCAGACTTGAGTTTAAGTTCTTTTGTTTTCCTATACAGTCTATACTTT
This sequence comes from Parasteatoda tepidariorum, assembly GCF_982258835.1. Taxonomy (NCBI): domain Eukaryota; kingdom Metazoa; phylum Arthropoda; class Arachnida; order Araneae; family Theridiidae; genus Parasteatoda; species Parasteatoda tepidariorum. Next base: position 4,369,567 of record NC_141757.1, on the reverse strand, counting down.
TTTATGTTTGTGATGTTTTAGAAATGGTTCCAAGGAGTAAAAAAGAATTATCGTAGATTAGTTGCAAAATGCAAAAATTCTTTACTCTTGGTAGTTAAGAAAAATAACGTATTTTAAATAGATTGTTATGAAAATTCTTAAAAACCATAATTTAGACCCTTATTTTGTGTAAAAAATTGTAATAATTATGGAGAAATTGTAATGGTTGGCACCTCTGAAAACAGCACAGGAATATGAGCCTGATGCTATTTTTCAACATTTGTTTTGGTGCCCGTTGATGGTAATCACTCTTTAGAAAGAATAGTTGTGAATAAATTGTACGAATATTTTTAAAAAATATTTAGAGATTCATATTCAATGACAAGATCAAAGAAAAGCCAAGATTTCGAATGAATCTGTTGCTGAAAAATTTAATGTTAAGGGATTCTGAGAATTGTGCAGCATTGAGTAAAAGAATGGTACAATCCTCTTCTCTCAATAAAGATAGTATTATCTCGACACATTTATCTTTAGCACAACTTCATGTTTTATTTTATAACTGGCATTGAGCAGTCAACTCAGTTTCAGGTTTACAACCATCAATGCTTAACTACGTTTTCTTGTAAATTTTGAACCCAACCCAGAAGACAACTCCTGGATCAAACATTGGGACTAACCAACCCTCGTAATGGTAAACACAATTTTTGCACAGAACTTCCTTTATCCTTACTGTGTTTCAGAAGATATCATTTTCCATACTTGTAAAATATTTTCTTGACAGTGTATTGACAGATATATCTAGTCCATCAAATTGAGAGAGAAAAAGTAACTAAAAATAAAATTCCTTAAAAAAGACAATATTTTACAAGGTCTAACAAGCAAATACACTACATTAGAGAATAAAAGGAAGATAGTAAATATACAAGTACAAAGTAATAGCAATCATGTATGTTCACCTTTAAGACAAGTCTAAATATTTTTAGACGTAAAAATAACTAGTAATGCATATTTTTTCAAAACATATTTTACATTTTTGTTAAAAAAATATAATTAATATGTTTTAAAACTAAATAAATAACAATAAAAACCAAAACCAAATTGAAGAGAATTTAATTGTTCCAAAGAATAATTGACTTAATATAGCTTAATTAGCAGATTGTATCACTACAAGGTTTTAAAATTAAAAAATTAGAACATAAAATGATAATTAATTACCTAAAAAACTTTTTTTTATTTTCATATTTCCTAATTCTTTCCTTAGTGCTACCTAAGTTAAAAAAAGAAATTAAATAAATTTTTTTTTATCTATAATTTTTTTTCTTCAAATACAATATTAAAGTTTTAATACCAATTTAAATCTTTCAATTGGAATTTTGAAAGATAAGGAACTAAGTCAACTTGTAGCTGTCTCATACTAAGAGAAGAACCAGAAAAGAATATATAAAACATTTAATTCATAAGCTGAAAAAAATCCAAGTTGTCTAACAAATTACAAATTAAAAAGTTACCAACATTTCATAACCATAAATACCCATTTTAAAAACAAATAAATGTAAATTTTGAATATTTTAGCTGGATCTAGGAATCTAGCATAAACTTCACAAGTCTAAAAAAGTTAAAGCCTTCCAGAAAGATCAATGTTTCCTTATAATGAAAATTAACTCCAGAAATATTTTCTCTGAGAATTTCAAGATATAGTAAGAATATTTTAAAAGATTTTGAGCATAATGAAACTTTATAAAAAAATGATGTTATTTATGCCCATACAAATTTTATACCAACTATATTGTCCTGAAGATTTAGTAGCTTTTGAAATGAGCTTTGGTTCCTTTTGAATTGAGGCAGTATGACATAGTATCTGTTTTAGTAGTAGAAAAAATAAGACTATAATTTTTTTTTTCCAAGAAAAAAAAAACTATATTCATAGAATTCAATGAATATTTTCAAGCAAGGAAGCATTGACTGTAATATTATGAAAACAAAAATAACAAATTCATATTACAAAACAACAATTAACCTTCAACCACTCACATAAGTACAGTGAAGCTTAGATATTTTTTATTAAGAGGGACAGCCTTTGGAAGCACTTTGGGTTTCTAATTTGTCATTCCTGGAAGGAAAAAAAAAGGGGGGGTATCTATCAAAATAAAGTTTCGCCTCTAAAAGCATGCTACAGAGATTTTTGCAACCGAAAATGAAAGCAGATGAAAATGAAAGCAGATGTAAAATTACATAATATTAATTTTGGTAAAGAATTTTCAATTACACCTTAGAAAAACTTTCATAAAACTGAGGTTTGCGCAGTCTTCTTCACCTTCTATTATTCACAGAGAATAAATTGAACATCAGACCTCTAGATGCCAAAGACACCATATAATCATTCATTGTGTCATGACTCTGAAACAAATATATATAAACAATCCTACAGTAATGGAAGAGTTTTTAGTTTTCTCACTTTCAATTTTTGGTATTTTTTTAAAATTTCTCGAGAAATACTTAGAGCATTATTTAGTAACTTCAGGGTTTTTTAGTTCATTAAATTTTTCATATTCAGCAATAAAGTTTAAAGCTTTCAGAAGTTTGAGACACCAACAATAAATTACAAAAAGAAAAATAGTATTTTTGATCACCCTATGCCAGGAAATCAATTAAGAAGCTTTTAATTTGTGTTGATTATTTTGGTTATTATTATTTATATTATGCTAAATATTTATGGAGATTATAAAAAATATTTTTCTTTGTCCCATGTTTTTTTGCTGTAACTTTAAAAATATTCTACACAAGTAAACAAAATTTTTAGAGATATTTCAGATTATTTACAAAACTATTGATTTAATATTTTAAAAATCTTCCATAAAAACTGCTTAAGATATGAGTATTTAAAGTAGTTCTTTTATACTGCGCATGCACAGAAAATTTTTAACAAAAAATTTCAGAATTTTGTTGTGAATTGTATTCAGCAACTAATGAAAATATTCTGATTTGAATATCTTAAAAATTAAAAAAATGTTTCAGGCAATTTTCTAAGTAGTTTTTGTACTTTTTAAAAGTAAGCTGAAAACGATAAGGGTTTTTCTACAAGTTTCATTTTGTATTATGAAACAAGATTTATTAAAAATGTCACCAGCAAAAACAGCTGCGCCTTCAAAATGAAATTTGTGAAAAATCCTAATCGCTTTGTGATTATTTTTTTAAAAGTACAAAAATTACTTAGAAAATTGATTGAAACGTTTTAAATTTTTAATATTGAAATACTCTTTTCCTTAGTAGCTAAGTACAATTCCTTACAAAATTACAGTATAAAAAAATTACTTTATAAATTCATATTTTATGCAGTTTTTGTCAAATTTATTTCAAATTTTGAAACTATAATTTTATAATAAAATGTTCCAAAAAATTTGCTTAATTTTATAGAATTATCTTAAAGTTAATAACGCAAAACAAAAACATATATTTTTTATAAAATTGTCCATATTTCCAGAAATATTTAAGCCAAGTTTAGGAAATTTTGTTTTGCTATTTTAAAGTAAAATACCAATCAATGTAATTGATACAAGTTACAAGCTTAGTTCTTGATAGGATGTTCAAAAATACTTGTTTTCTTTTGTAATTTATTGTCAGTCCCTCAAATCTCTGAAAGCATTAACCTTTATTGCTAAGTAAGAAAAATCGCACAAACTAAACACCTCTAAAATTAATGAATAGTTTTCTAAGCATTTATTGAGAAATTTTAAAAAATGTCAAAAACTGAAAGTGTTTCTACCATTATTTTAGGGTAGTGTATATGTATATATTAACAAACTAAATCTGATTACTTTTTAAATGTAGTAAAATATTTAAAAAAAAAGGATTTTACTTATTTTTACATTGAGGTTAATAAAAACATTTGCAACAGGAGATGCCTGATTATAACAAAAAAATCAATTATCTTCATTCAAATTATATGACATACTCTGTAATTTAATCCCCCTGTTAGTTGGCAATAGTAGCAACATACCCTCAGTATGTTGCTAAAGATTTCATTTAAAACCTATTTAACCTATTTAATCTTCATTATGGTTTTCTATAATCACTGATTCATAAATTCTCAAGCATGATGTGTTCTATTTGTTATTCATGTCAAAATGAAATGCATTGTGGATAATGTAAATACAAATCACAATGAATTCCTAAATTTGCTAGAATAAAAATCGTAATGTGCAATTTGAAAACAATGTGAATGCAAAGCACATAGTATAATTCATAAATTGATGCTAATGCAATGCTGATGGGAGGTCAGAATAAAAAATCCATCTATTTTATAAGTTAAAAATCTCTCTACATTTAAATAAATATAAATTATTTATGGAAAAAAGGAATTTTTAGCTAACTTTTCAAAATTACATAAATGAGTCTAATTGAAAAACCCTCCCCCCCTAAAAAAAAAAAAAAAGAATTGAATAAATAAAGTAAATATTAAGATTAGTTGTTCGTTAAATATTTTGAAATTTTTTAAAAAAAAGGCAAAGATTATTTAGAATTCAGACAAAAGAGTACATACATGGCTGCAAGAAATTATAATTTTTATGTGATTAGTTTTATGATGAGTTCTGATTGTGATATGATTCGATATGACATGATTTTTTTATGATCAAGATAAGTTTTTCTTTAGAAAATAACGATTAAATTAAATTTAATAACTCTAAGACCAATTTGATGTTTTTCAAAAGGAAGAAAAATTTAATGCATATCATCAGACATATGAATATGTGACTTTAAAAACTCCTTATTATACTGCTCAGAGATTTTCCTTAACTAAATTAAATAATGCAGAAAAAAAAATTCAACAGAAACAAGTGATTCTAAAATTAGGGAGTGGAGTACTGCAAATAAATCAAATGCCACATGACTTTCAGTAGCAGATTTTTTTAACAGGAAACATATTGATTAAGAAACAAGAATTTGTCAAGAAAGTTTCTATGAAATGGTTTCTTTAATGAACATATAACATAAAAAAAAACTCCTTAAATTAAATTAAAAAAGCTCCTCAAAAAACTATTGAAATTCTTACATTACTTTCTAAATGAGTAAAGTTAAAATTGAGTAGAGCGTTAGTAATTGTCAATTGAGTAGTAATTGTTAAAGCAAAAATTGAGTAGAAGAAAGTTTGGAAAAGCTAATGGGCACTCCATTGAAATTTAAGCAAATGTAACTATAAAAACAGAGTGATTGGCTTTCAGAAGAGAATTATTTTGGGGGTTATTGTTCTCAAACATTTGTGAAGTGAAAGATACATCAGACCATTGATCATGATTTTTCAAAATTTTTAATTATATTATTAGCAGTCTCAAAAAAGATACATACAATCCATGGAGCACTCACATAAACAGCATCACTTAACCAAAGTGCACATTCAAAGTTAGCTTCAATGTCATCAACAAAGGGTATTCTCTTTCAGAAACAAAGTAAAAAATTCTGCAGAAATTGATGTGGTATAAAACACCTCCTAAAAATATACAATACAAGATTATAAAACACCAGTAAATGAATTAAGGCTATAATTATTAAATACAGTCATTACTGCGACCAATACATCTATTTCATAGACACAATGTTATTTTAACGTGAGTTAGAAAATCTGAATTGAACTGTTGATTCCAATATAATATGAAATTTTTGTTTAATTTTTTATAAGAAAATCACATCAAATACAGGTGTTGAACATTTTTGCTCTTTTAAACATTTGGTTTTAAAATAATGAAAATATGAAAGCACTCAGTAGTAGTAAAAATCATAATATTTTCAAAAACAACAAAAATATCAGATGTTTTCATATATATGCAACATTTTGGTATATTTTCAATATGAAAGTTAAACTTACTTTTGATAAATGTTGAATTATTTATTCCAATATAACATGGAATTTTTGTTTAATTTTTTGTAAGAAAACCACGTCAAAAACAGGAGTTAAATATTTTTGCTCTTTCAAAACAAAAATTTTTTCATAGGCAAAAATTCAATGGATAGCAAAAGTTTCATGGAAATCCACCTATTCTTTTGACATTAGTGCAAATGAACATAGAGCATATTGAATTCCACATGAAAGTATGAAAGAACCATCATTTCTTAAATGAGACGTTGTGGCATAACTACCACTATAAATATTAAATACCAATTCACTATTATGTAAGACATGTTAACTTGACTCTATCATGAGGTAACTTTTGATAGATGGCGGTTGACATAGTCTATAAATAAATCCCACAGTGGACGCGATTCTATCTTGAGGTACCTTTTGATAGATGAAGGTTACCAATAGTTGATAATTAATTCCCCTCAATGGTGACAAGATGGACGGTCCACATTAAAACAGTCGATTTGCTTAATATAAACTGCTTAAAGAAAAGAAAGAAGAAAAAAAGATCTGGTGAAGTAAATAAAGTCTCCCGGTAATAATCAATGTAGAAAAAAAAATATAATGAGCAAAAATGTTATAAATTAATAAACAGCATGAATCAACTAGTGGTAGTCGTTCATCGAATTCTATCACAGAAAAAACTCCGGAAGGGGAGTAATGTGGCGTAAGTACCACTATAAATATTAAATACCAATTCACTATTATATAAGACATGTTAACTTGACTCTTATAGTGAGGTACCTTTTGATAGATGACGGTTGACATAGTCTATAAATAAATCCCACAACGTATTCTATGGTGAAAAGGATGGTGGAATTTAAGTTACTCTTCATTATTAAGAATTAAAAATGTGTAATGCATTCTTATGCAGTCTTCTGTGTCATGTCATAATTAAATTTTGACCAGAATCATAGAATGATCAATCTCCTTTCCAAAACCCCAGAGGTATAATTTGTTATTGGGACATGGAAGACTTTGTGTTCTGGCAGATTTAACGAGCACCAGTCACCATTTACAATACAGAGAGTCTTCGGCAGGCTGGATTCGGACTCCCATTCTCACGAAATTGAGTGCAGTGCCATACCAACCAGGCTATCCTTGTTTCAATTCCTGAAGTCTATGTCTGATATTAATAAAACCTTTTAAACTATTTTTTGCGTGAAACAAAACGTGTTAAGAATTTGGAGTGTGGCTTAGATTTGAAAGCAGTTTAGATTTGAATTGAGTATTTATTCCTGAATTGTTTATTTCAGGATTATAAATGAAAGGATCCTTCTCAAACATTTTTAGACAAGTAGTAAGTACGTTGTGATTTGACTTATTTGAAGCATCACCTAAATAAAATAAACAACATCATCTAAATTATTTAGCAAGTGCCAAAATTAATATTGAATCCCATAGGAAATAAACTAAACTTACGCTTTGGGTAAAGAATTTTTCCCACTGCATGAAACAGAGAGGAATCCCTTTTATTCCCATCTAAAGAGGAAGAAACACTCTCTTGCTAAGGGCTTTTTAAAGTCTAAAAAAATAGTGATAATTTTAAAACAGGAAAATAAAATTAACAGCAAAATGAAACTGATAATCCACACAAGATTTTTATGAGTGGAGTGAGTGCAAACAGTTGCAGTTAGAGACATCAAATTTAATGTGAAAATAAATATTGAAACTCTTAAAAGTAAGAGAAAGAAAAATTTTCAAATATTAATTAATTTTTCATGACACAATATGTTAAGATTGTTTTCTGATATTTGCAGTATTTTTACAAATTAAGACATTCTATTAACTAAATTGTACAAAATAAAGTGTTAAACATCCTAAAGGTCATGTTTTTTTTTCTCATCATGAAGTTCACACAATTTATTACACAAAGCATCTCATTTTCCCCAGGTCGATTTTTGGCAAAATAATTTGAAAAATCTACCTTTTCTTAAAATGTTTTAAATTGCAACATACAAGAATCTACAACTGCCATGAAATTCACATAAGAATAATATTTGCACTCTGATTTAAAACAGAAATGCCAAAAAATATTATGTGGCTTTTTAAATGTCAGAAAAAATATAACTTTAATTTCAAAAGCTTAATGAACGAAGAAAGACAAATTTTCTATCCACTTTTTCTGTTAACATTTAATTTCTTTAATTAAAAGTCAACTGTAATATTATTCAGCCATTTTTGTATTCCTTTTAACTTTATTTATATTTTCTTTTTTTTCCATCTGGATATTTTTATACACATGTTATTGAATAAGTTTTGTAATTTTACTTTTTCACTTTTAAATGGGAAATTTTTTCTTTCTCTTCTATTTTAAAAACTAAGTAATTTAGAAAATTTTCTTCTTTTATCTAATATTTTTTATGCTTTAAATATATTTAATTTCAACTTAAGATTTTTCACATATTTCTTCTTCTTTTTGTTTCAGATAACATATCGCTAAGAGCTTCTGAAATGTTTCAGTCATTATGTAATAAGTGTATCATAGCATTTCTGCATAGGCATGAAGTTTAAAAAGTTATCTTTTGCACTTTACAAACAAACAATATTCATATCACTCTATACTCTCTAACATTTGTATTGCACTCTCTAAGTTTTTGTGCTAACTGAAAAAAAAAAACTCTTAGAAATATAAAAACATTTAAGGGAATAAATTTAAAGTTTCTTTATTTTTATATGATAGACTTTACTAACGTTTCTAAGTGATTTCTAAAAATTGCAATAAAACTAAAAGTCAACTCCAAGATAATCCTATCAATTCCACAGCGTTTTTGTTGCACACAAATTGAAAAATCACATGTTTATTAAAATTTGAATCATTATCTAAATTATGTATAAGACATGCATAGAATTTATGGCATTCCGTATACATCCAACAATATTTTCAATTTCAGACTTGCTTAGTTTTTTGTAGCTGGAATGCACCTAAAATATAAAAGAAATTAAACATATTCATTTGTCTCCTTCAATGAGATCTGAAGTATAAAAGACCCCTTACCTTTGGTGAGTTATCAATGCTTTAAGCACTTTCATCATCAAGGTAGGGGCAATTGCATCAAAACTAAAAAAAAGTAAAAAGTATGTCATAAACAGATTATTAATAACATGAAAAACACAAAGCTTAACAACAAAATTTTTTGAATTAACATTTTCCAATTACTCAAAATAAATTAAATACTTATATAAAATAAGTATTAACAAAATAAACAGTGAATCATTTTACTAAAACTTTTTCTTTTGTAATTATAACTGTATTAATTTAGAAAAAGCCCACTTTTATCAAATAGGGAAGCAATCATTTGATGCTAGTAGACACCATCTTCTAATTTTTAAATGTATATTTGTGCAATTATGAATATGCTCAGGGTTTAAAAAAATAAATAAACACAAAAATATCTACTAGTTGACGTTCACGAAACCTAATTCAGCACAATTTTAAGATGCACATACAGCTTAATTCTACACAGGTATGTAATATTAATAAAATTATGCATGAATTTATAATTAAATAAAAAAAAGTAACATTTAGATATCAGTACTATATTGAAAAGTGAAACTTTATACTTCAATATAAAATAATAAAATTGTTCCAATGTTGCAACTTAAAGTTAAATTAGTCTATTATTGCCTTTTTAGCATCCTATACTTAAAGCACTAAAAACTTTCCCTCACAAAATTACAGATTTAAGTTTACATAATAAAGAGAGAAAGTTAATTTTCTGAAAGCTAGAAAAAAAAATCAAATTACTCTTTGTTTATTTCTTGGAAAGATGTGTTGCTTATGAAAGAACAAAATGTTCAGCATTTTGATGATGATTTAATTTCCATAAAAACAATACAGTATTTCCATACAAGAATACAGTCGTTTCACTCAAATTGTTTTGGTGTTTTATTAATTCCTTCTAAAATTACGCAAAAATTATCGTAGATTAGTTGCAAACAACAAAATTTCATAGCTCTAGAAAATTTGGTTTTAAGCAGATTATTAAAGATATTCTCAAAAGCCATAATTTTCCCCCCCTTTAGATATATGATTTTTGATTTATGCAGATTTTTTTTCGTGGGTTAATCACGAAAACTACCCATGTTTAGCCTGTCAGCAGCTCAGCTTGGACTGAACAAATCCAAAGCTAGCAAATATTTTTTCTAACCTAGCTGTTGAAGAAAATAGACATATTAGACTGGCTAGATGCTGGCACATGCTCATTTACAGAAAAAAAATTTAACATAGACTCCAGATATTTCTTTTTACTACTTTCAAACAAACATTTGGTACAGTTATTAAGATTTTAAAAAATTTAAAAATTATAAGGTATAAAAAATTACAGCAATTTGCTACTTCTGTTTGGTACTTTGCTTAGTGAGGTTAAAACTAATAATCAAATGACTTTTATTTAGCTTATAATTTTGTTTTTATACTTTAATTTTTGTCTTAGTTTCTCGGAGTACTGTCGGTACTATATATGTTGTTGGACATTGTTCTCCAACAGGTCATCAGGAGAGTAAATCTTGCAGAAAAAAATGTCTAGTAGAAAAAAGAAATATTCAATGTATCATGAATGTTGTAAAAAAATTAGTTCTAACAGAAAAACGGTGTTCATGAAATTTAATTTATTTGTCATATATTTTTGGTTCAGGCGAACTGTGGCTTTAAGTAGTCTGATATAGGGTAAACCAACAAGTGAAGGAACATTATATATATATTGATTAAAAATAAGAATTTGAAAGTTTTTCCTTAGATTGATTGGTAACAATAGCTTACTACCAAACCCATAAGCAGAATATTTTCAAATATTCTGCAACAGGACTTATTAATTTATACAAATGTTCTGTAAGCATTTCACAGCGAAAAAAAGTCAACTTTATGTTAAAATAATATATTTTCATTTATTAAAAAACAATATTCATACACAGATACACTACATTCTTTTTTAAATCAAGGTAAACATTCTTGATTTGTTACTTTTTCAATCACTTTTGAAGTACAAAATTTTGTTAATGATGATGAATTATTAATTAAATGCCTATGATATGAAGGTCCGAACATTAAAATAAGGGCTGCCTTAAAAATGTTTCGAAGGGACAAGTGCCCAAATGGTGCACCATTTGCAAACACAAACATTTGCTGTTCTGTTGTTCCAACAACCTCTTCATCTCCATCGAAAACATTTGGTCTTTTAGAAACAATTCTGTCAATCGTGGGTCCTCACGATTCACAAATGTCTTCTGAAATGGGAATGGAAAATATAAAAGTCATAAACTTTATGAAATTAAAAATCTCTGAATTTAACAAGTAAACAAAACGAGTAAAGTGGTTTATCAAAGATTTTTAAGTCAAAAATTGAAACATAAGAAAATTTATCTAAAAAGGTAGGGGTGAAGAATGAAGTGGGAGGAAATGTTCTGCAAGATTATGAGGGGAAGCTTTTAAACCTTCAAGTCATTATGATATGATCTACAGAAGAATGTATGAGATTAGGGTTGGGGATTGTTCTGCAAGACTACCGGAGGCAGGTGATCGAGGGTTCGCAGGAAAACGCTGTCACTTATTCCGGATACAAATTGTTCTGCAGGACTTCGTTTGTTCTGCGACGTACGTCACAGTTTTAGGCACTTTCTGTTTCTGGGCTACCAAACAATAGGAAGTCATCTAACAATGTTTTGGATCACCTGGTCACATAGACTTCTCTGGAAAAAATTTTAAATTTGTTATTATCTCTGCAACACCTTGTTTCTTTGAAAAAATTATAACGTGAGTGTTTGTATTTATATGTTTGAATTCGAATTAATTGCATGTAATAGTTTTATTTTTCTCACTGCGAAAATAAGAATTCAAAATATAGTTATTGAAGTTACGTTTTATTTTTTTTAAGCATCAAAGCATAATCAAGTACTGAGATAAAGGGGTGTTTATTCACTGGATCACCAAACGATGAAAAACCAGTGAAGGAACAAGTGTTCCTTTACTGGGTTTTTTCTAAGTTAATGAAAATGAAAAAAAAAACTTTTTTCTTGTACTTTTAGTGATTTTTGCATCAAAAGTATGTTAAAAGTACAAAAAACAACTCCTAACCAGTGAAGGAACAGGCAGGCTCCTTTACTGGGCATAGATTTCTCAGTGAATGAACAGTATGTGTTAATATGTTGACACTTTACTTTCCAATTAATGATTACAAAAAAAAGTTAACATTTTCTAAGTATTTGTATGTTATAATTTCAAGAATAGGCTTGTTTTTAGATATTTGTATGGCATATAAATTCATAAAGAGCATTAAAAAATAACCAAAATTAAGTGTTCCTTTACTGGGAAATTTTGTGCTCCTTCACTGGTAAGAGCTGTTCCTTCACTTTGTCTTCTTACTACTTGTTATTGGAACCTCCAAAACTTTAAAACAAGTTCTCTAAAAAGTTTTTTACATAATTTGCAGTTAGTAGCAAATATGTTGACACTGTCATTTAACTAAAATTACGAATTTTGAAATTAATATGATTTTTTAAAAGGCAAGCGAAGCTTAAGTGTTCCTTTACTGGTTAGTTTACCCTATCTCGGGCTTGACCATTCTAAATGAATGATATGACCATTCCATATCATTTTTCATTAAGAGCAGAAGTATTTTTTTCTTCTAAAAAACAATATCGATTTAAAATTTTTTTTTTTTTTTTTGTAATGAAATGAGTTTGATTTGTAGACGTTTCCTTATTTTAGGAGTCCGGATTTCTGAGCTCATACTGTACTCTATATATGCATCACAGAAAAATATTTAATCGATGCACTAAAAATATAATAAATTAATAAAAAGTTTGATTTTGAAATGCTTAATTTTTATTATTTACACATGAAAATAAATTATTGGAGCAATAAGACTTGAGTATGTATATATATCGTATACTCCGGCGCATAACGCGCACCCGTAATTTCTAATAACTTTTTTTAAATTTTAAGATATACTCTTCATATAACGCGCACGAAAATTTGGAATTGTTAAGTTTTCAAAAATATATTATAGAACTGCGGAAAAAAAAGGAATATTTACTTTCGCAAATAGGAAATATGGATGAGACCCCAGTCATGTTTGACATGATCGGTAATAAAACAATTGATTTAAAGGGAGTAAAATCTGTCAACGTAACAACAACGGGACATGAGAAATCTCATTTCACCGTAGCCCTTTCTTGATTAGCGGATGGAATGAAACTGAAACCAATGGTTATTTTTAAGAGAAAAACTTTTCCCAAATGTAATTTTCCAAAAGGAATTTTTGTTCATGTCCACAAAAAAGGCTGGATGAACGAAAATGGTGTTAAATTGTGGGTAAAAAATGTCTTTAGTGTAGGGCATGTTTAGGTCCCACCTTACAGATAATACAAAAAAATTGTTGAAAGAATGTAACACCGATATGGCAGTTATTCCGGGCAGACTGACACCATTAGACGTCTGCTTAAACAAATCATTTAAAGCCAATTTAAAAAAAACAGTGGAACACTTGGATGTTGGAGAGCAAGAAATCTTTTACCAAAGGAGGACATATGCCTCATGTAAGTTTGAAAACAGTGGATATTAAAATCATGGGATGAAATTAAGCATGAGATGGTTAGAAAATCATTCAAAAAATGCAGCATTTCAAATAATCTGGACGGATCAGAAAATGACTGTTTATTTATGGCTGAGGGTAACACAGATGATGAAGACGAAACAGATTGTGATGGTGTGCCTGAAGAAATAACAGAAGACGAATATAATGAACTATTTATGTAATAACGAAAATCAATAAAGTATATAGGTAAAGGTATGTTATTTCTTTAAAATAAAAGTATTTTTTTATAGTTAAATTTTTTTAATCTATAATTTTTTATATTCCGCGTATACCGCGCACTCGTAAATTCCAATGTTAATTTTTGTATTAAAAGTGCGTGTTATACGCCGGAATATACGGTATGTATATATATCAGGGTTCAGAAAAAGAAATCCAAGGAGTCCAAAATTTAAATACTTTCCGTGAAAGATAATCCTACAGTTTTTTTTAAGATCAAAAAAGTAGTTACTATAAAGAACTCGCAAAAATGTATATTTTGCATAGGATATTTTTTTCTACCCCTTTTTGAAAAAAATTTTGACTTTGTCAAACTTCATCAAGAAAAATAAAGTTCTCACTTTCACACATAATACAGTAAATCATTGATTAAGTTTGCTTGTAACATGTAAAATTAAAATTATTTGCTGTTATTTGTTTCTTATAACTCTTGCAATTCATTTTTTTGTTTAAAGTTTTTCTTAAACTATTAGATTTTGACAGCTAATTCATATCAATTCGTTCTCCTGCTTGGACAGCAAATTTATCAGCTGACTTAGTATATTCATCTATGCAACACAATACTCTAAGGAGTTTCTAAGGACTAATTTGGAAATCTCAGTAGTTCCAAGTACTCCTTGGAGACCTTTTTATTTCCAAGTAATTTTTAAGGAGTATAAGGAGTCTGTACGAACCCTTCCAGGGTTCATACAGAGATCAGAAGAAGAAATCCAAGGAGTATCCAAAGAGTCTTTTAAGGACTTATCAAAAATTTAAAAACTTTTTGTAAAAGATAACTAGACAATTTTACTTTTAATTAAAAAGCAGTTATTATAAAGAATTTGGAAAAATGTATATTTTGCATAAGATATTTTTTTCCAGCCCTTTTAAAATAAATTTTGACTCTGTCAAACTTCATCAAGAAAAATCAATAAAGTTATCACTTTCACACATAAATAAATACATTTTCCAGTTTCAAATATTTTAATAAATCTTGTTAAAGTACATAGTAGAGATGTTAAAGATTAACACAAAAACTTTCTGATCTTATATTTTTAAAATTGAATACATAAGAAAATCTACGACATTTTATAAAAAAAAAAAAATTTCACACTAAATCATTAATTAAGTTTGCTTGTAACATGTAAAATAAAAATTATTTGCTGTTATTTTTTTCTTATAACTCTTGCAATTCATTTTTTTTTTTTTTTTGTTTAAAGTTTTTCTTAAACTATTAGATTTTGACAGCTAATTCATATCAATTCGTTCTCCTGCTTGGACAGCAAATTCATCAGCTGACTTAGTATATTCATCTATGCAACACAATACTCTAAGGAGTTTCTAAGGACTAATTTGGAAATCTCAGTAGTTCCAAGTACTCCTTGGAGACCTTTTTATTTCCAAGTAATTTTTAAGGAGTATAAGGAGTCTGTACGAACCCTGCCAGGGTTCATACAGAGATCAGAAGAAGAAATCCAAGGAGTATCCAAAGAGTCCAAAATTTTAAGGACTTATCAAAAATTTAAAAACTTTTTGTAAAAGATAACTAGACAATTTTACTTTTAATTAAAAAGCAGTTATTATAAAGAATTTGGAAAAATGTATATTTTGCATAAGATATTTTTTTACAGCCCTTTTAAAATAAATTTTGACTCTGTCAAACTTCATCAAGAAAAATCAATAAAGTTATCACTTTCACACATAAATAAATACATTTTCCAGTTTCAAATATTTTAATAAATCTTGTTAAAGTACATAGTAGAGATGTTAAAGATTAACACAAAAACTTTCTGATCTTATATTTTTAAAATTGAATACATAAGAAAATCTACGACATTTTATAAAAAAAAAAAAAAATTTCACACTAAATCATTAATTAAGTTTGCTTGTAACATGTAAAATAAAAATTATTTGCTGTTATTTTTTTCCTTCTAACTCTAGCAATTCAATTTTTTTTCTTTTTAAGTTTTTCTTAAACTATTAGATTTTGACAGCTAAGTCATATCATTTCGTTTCCCTGCTTGAACAGCAAATTCATCAGCGGACTTAGTAAGCTCATCTATGCAACGCAACAATCTAAGGAGTTTTAAAGGACTAATTTGGAAATCTAAGTAGTTCCAAGTATTCTTTGCAAACTTTTTATTTCCAAGGAGTATAAGGAGTCTGTATGAACCCTGAATTTCAGTTTTTAATTTACCTGAGCATAATTAACAAGACTGCTTTGGATAATCCATTCTCAACCATACTTTTGAGAAAAACATTTATAAAAGCATACTCAAAGAAATGTAAAAGAAACAATAAAATTTTTGGTTAATAGATAACTAGAATAAGATTAAGAATAATATCTGGAATAGAATTTTAAAAAAAAACATCAAGAAAAATTAAATAAATTCCAAACAGTTTTCTTTTTATTTGCTCTGCAGCTCTCTTTGACAAATTTTAAATTATTACTAAATCTGACTATAACTGATCTGATGTTTTAAGCTTATTGCAGAGATGGGAAAAAAATGAAGGATAAGGTGAGAAGATATTCAGGTAGGCAAGGCTGCATTGGAAGTGGATATTTGGCATTGTGGTGATGAATTTGATAGATTTGTGATTGCACAAAAGGGAAAAAATTATGAAGAAAGTGGTAATAAGAATATTATTTATGCAATTAAGGTTTTATTGGTGTTTTGTATTACATTTAAGAAAGAGAATTTGAATATAAGTTGCTTTTAATATTAAATAGTGTAGTTGAGTGTTGCTTGTCAGCCTGAGTTAGTAAAGTAGCTATGAAAAGTTACTATTTTGTAAAAGAATGATTATTTATTATTGAAATTAATATGGAAACGCTACGGTAAAATACAGCCTCGATACCATATTTTTAGTTGAGCTTTTGTTTACTTATATTGGGGGATTTTTATTGCTTCATTTTTATGAAATTAAGGGCATAAGAGTAACAAAACTGTACCTGGATAAAACATTTGATACAGAGATGTCATTTTTTAAATTGTATATAATGCTTTAGTTTTATGAAACTTGTGGCAGAGTGGTAACAAAATGTTCATTTGCTTCAAACCGCTAATCAAAAATTGAAAATTGTTATTAATCAGTATGAGATGAATGTGATGATCTCAATTATAAATTTTTTTTTTCTTTTTCAATTTTTGAAATCATATCTATCATAATAAACAAGACTTTGAAAACAAAATTGTTGCAATCCAATAATGTGAGAAAATTACAAATTACCTACATCAGTAATACAGATGGAAAATACAGATGGATGGATTTTTATAGCATGATTATTTTCTTAGTATTTTTTTTTTATTTAAGACAGTTCAGGGGCTAAATTGAAAACGCTATAAGCCACTTTTGGCCAACCAGCCAGAGGTGAATTCCTTAAATTTTTCATTCATACCTTTCCTTTTAATCTTCTGTTAAACTTTTAGAAACTTCCATACAATTATAGTGGACACTAATGATAATCTTTTAATGCTGTATTAAGTCCCCACGGACAACAAAGCAACTTCAGGAAAAAGGGAGGTCACCTTCAATTTTTAAATTATTATTATAATCTCATTGATAAGTAAAGTTTAAAACAGTTTTAAGTCAAACTTGAAGGTGAAAAAAAATGCTTGTTCTTGCATCTAAGAACAATTATCTGTGTTCTTTATGGTGTTCCTTGTTTCAATGTATTATATTTTGTAGAATTGTGTTCTAAAAAGAAAAAAAAGGTGACACAAAGTGCAATAGAAAAAAAAGATTTATTTTAAAACATTTAACATTAGGTTATTTTTTATTATTAGAAGTAAGAAAAAAGGAATTAAAAAAAAAAAAATAATAGTCTGTATTTTAGGAAATATTTCGAATGGGCAATTAACTTACTAAACATTTTAACTCTTATTTGCTTTTAACAATATTTTATCACTTTACATAAAACAGAAAGTGAATTAAATCATCTTCATGATTCTCTAAATTAATTTTTTAAGAAGTACACCAGATCACTATGAAGTCCTTATAATAAAAAAAGTCCCAACAAAAGACTGAGATATTAAAAAACATTAAAAAAAACTAATACAGAAATTTAATTTTTAAAAAAAAGGTCCCAGTTACCACTCTTATGAATGTCATTGTTTGATAATGAAATAATTGAAATAAAAAAGCCTCACCTTAATAAATGCAATTCTTTTACCATTTGAATATAAAAATATTCTGAAGATTGCAAGAGAAATCGACTGAAGGACTGAGCTTGAGTTTCCCTAGTGGTTATCTGATCTTCAAAGCAGAACATGCCTAGCAGAGACATTTTAAAATATATTTAACTTTTTTACAAAATGTTATATATATATATATATATATATATATATATATATATATATATATATATATATATATATATATATATATATATATATATATATATATATATATATTTATATGTGTGTGGGAGATAGTGCAGCATAGGAGTAAATGATGACGATAATTTAATAAACATAACAATTTAATAGAAATAAAAGGATGGAACAATATAACAGTGACATGTTTGGTGAGAGCTGCCTTCTCGCAGTGGTCTCCGGAATGCATGTGACTAAGAATTAGATTGTTCTATGGTATAAAGTAAGAGTTAATTATAAATTCGGGAGTTTCCCTTCGGGACTTCCCCTTCTGGTCTGGCTGGCGCCTCTCAATGTCAAGAGGATGATGCAACTTCTTTTAATATTACAAGATGGTGAATGACACAATGTTCGAAGCTATTACACTATAATACTATAACAACAGCTCCAAACTCCACACATATATATATATATATATATATATGGGTGATTCTCACAAGACATGACAATTCGGACCAAAAAATTTATTCAAATTTAAAGTCTTCAAAATAATTTTAAATTTTTTTTGTATTCTTCTTTAGCTACACTTATTAATATCTTACAGACAGCAGTGTAGTTTATTGACATTTGCTCGAGATAAAAAAAAAATGGAAATTCACCAAATCTTGACTGCCAGAAAATGACATATTACCTCTGAAGTTTAAAAAACAGTCATTTTAAGTTAATAGTAAGTAACTCGGCCTAAGCCTTTAAGTTAGATGAGCCATAAATTGCTTAAATTAATTCTTTTTATCCACTGTAGAAAGAAACAAAAAATTGTTTGTTGCTGATATGTACAGAATAAAATTGTGTATAATAATCAATCATTAAATAAATAAAAAATTTTGATTACATCCAAGCATATTACAATCATACATAAATACATCATACATATTAGTGTTGCAGGAAAATCTTTCTAAACAAAAGAAAAAATTTATTAAAATTTGAAACAGTATAAAGGGATAAAAGAAAAAAGAAAATCAAGGAAATTTTACTACTTTGAAAAATAGCTAATCGAACAAAGGATTGATGAAAGGTTGATCTGTAAGAAAGAAACAAATAGAGTAAAATAAAGCTGTAACAATAGTTTCAACTACTATTGATATTTAAATTAATTTGATACTTTAATATGCTTCTTAGAAATTTTATATAACTCCATTTGGATCAAAAATTACTAAACATGAAATAAATCACAAGATTTTATTTTTCACAAGAATAAAGCTCAAAAATTCTAAAATGTACTCAAGATCATGAATAGACAGGAGTTCAAGATTTGCTCTGATATAAATCTACTTATTACATTGACATTCAAAAAGAAATGAATAGTTATAATTTTGGAGAAAAGGAAGCAGACGAGTTGTACAGTGTTTAGTCTTACAACATTTGTCGGCGAAAATTTTTGGACCCATGTTCAAAATTACCTTTTCCGCACTGAAACAAATCTTCCTGTTTCCGCTTTTGTGAAGTCCATAATAAAGTGGTTCGCTTTTGCCATTAAAGCTGCCTTTACCACAATTATTATTCATTTTGTTGTTTGTTTCACTTATTTGCATGCTTATGAGCTCAATTATATAACTACGGCTTAAAAGCCAAAGGCAAGTATAAAATTTGTTACGGTTTCCACAGCAGTCATTTGTATTTGTTTACTTTATGAAGATACTTATAAAATTTTTTGAGCTTTATACTGCAAAATTATGAGCTTATAGCTTTTTAACACATTGCAGTGATTTTAACTGTAGTACTATGTAAGCTATAACTTAATGTTATATTTTTTTTCGATCACAGCCAGTGAAGGTCTCACACCAGTGTCCTGCTCTGGAAGTGTCAAACTAAAAACTTTTTATTTATTTATATATTTCTTTAGCAATGGGACATCCAGAAATTTAAACATTGTTTGCATGCTTCATTTTCTATGTAAAATGGAGGATATAACTCAAGATAAAATTATTTAAAAACAAAAATTTTATGTTTCTTCTGCGAAAAAGTAAAAAATAAAATATTTTGTGTAACTTATAAGAATCAAGTTGTTGTAGTTCCAGTAAATTTTTAGAATATTATGTTTATTTTATACACAGTTTATCCGGAAATGTGTTGCAAGAATTTATGATAAAATGTTTAAAAGGAAGCAGATGAAAAGTCAGTGCTTTTCAAAAAAAAAAAAAAAAAAAACATGAAATAAGCCACTAACTTTTCATCTGCTAATTAAAAATACTTAGTGATTTTTAGGAAAGGAGGCAAAAATTGTCCTTTGCCGCCGCTTTTCAAATTTCAGGACGCTAGTACAAACAATTCTAAGTTAGATGTACACACACAAAATCTCCATTTTATGTCATTTGTATGTTAAAAAAAAAAGGGGGGGTCTGGAAGTTATGTTTTACTGTCAATTGTCTTATTTCTACTTACACTTTTAAATTATGTTCCCCCATTTTTTTATAAACAAAGTAAGTATATTGTGCTTGGGATTGCCATAGCAAATCTTGCGAGCCAATTCAGGTGATTTATCTTATTTTTGCTGTTGGTTTTTGAATGGACAAATTAATAAAATAATGAATTTAAAGGCTATTTTTCTTGCTTTCAGTTTCCTTTTCTTTATTATTATTTTTTTAAAATTTTGTTAAATCAATTTAATTAATTTTATTAGAAACAACAAAGTATCACAAACAATTTGTTACTTTGGGACTATTTAATTTTAAACTTGGCTCAAAAGAAATATTTTCTGTACTTATATATGTAAATGTATGTACAGAGTATTTGAAAATGAGCACCTTTAGTGCATATATTTTAAACCTTTCTCAAAAAAGTTTAAACATTTAGTGGTTGTAAATTAAAATTTAAATGAGAATAAAACAAATATATATAAATGTAATGAATCACTACTGAAGAAGGTAGGACTTGAAAGACCAGAACTTATGTGAAGCCATTACTGGGGAAGTACTTTGAAATTTAAAGTTGACAAAAATTTTATTTTTAAACATATTTTCTTTGTGTGCTAATTTAAATAAATTATTTGGGCATTACTAAAGAACGAAAAGAAAAAAAAACATGTGAATAAATAAAGCTCAAATATGAAAATACATTTTCATTTGTGCTTGATCCACATTGTATTTTGCTTTAGTCTAGTATTGCCCTCTCCTTTTTTTGCTATTTGTGTATAGTTTTACTCATAAGGAATTATTTTAAAATAAGATTCAAGGTTACTTCAAGTTTTTCAAATTTATTCCTATTAAAAATACTTTTTATAAAGAATTCTTTGGTGGCCATATTTTAAATACTACATGGTGTGTAGCATTCTTATAAAATGATTTACGTTTTTTAAAAGCCTTTAAATGGGCTTTTTCCATTGAGGGTTTGTAAAAAGTGCTTAATTGTCCTTCTTTCAAATAAAGATTTTTTTTTTGCTGTGTCAATCATCTTAAATTACAAAAAGAAGCTTGATTTTTAAAATTTTTTCTGCTATATATATCAGTAACTTGTTATTTTATCATGATTATGAAAATAAATAACTTTGAAAATAACTTTGCATTTTGTTGATTATATAAATGAAGAACTTTAAACAATAGGAAGAAATAATTTTTATTTCTGTACATATCCTAATTATGATTTTTTTTTTTTTTTTGTTGTTGTTGATGAGTGATGATTTTTTTTGAATGCTTAAAAGGTGCTTATTTTTAATATACCTTGTACATAATACAGAGTGCTATGTATTCATGTATTATATACCTAGTACAGAGTGCTACACACTCTGTACTAGGTATTTGCCAAGCCTAAGTAAAATGTGTTTTATATAATCAATTTAAGATGAATTAATAAGAGATTCATTGATATGTAATTGACCTTGGAAAAAAATAAGCATTTTATCTTAAAGTTTTAAATGATTCTTTTGAAAGACATTAAAATGAAATGAGTTTCTACTTTCTAAAATGAAATTTCTGTTATAAAGTCTTGTATGCATGATACAAAGGACATCTTTGTATTAGAGTATGAAATACCTTATTCGTCTTCTTGTTGTAAAAATAAATACATTTTATTGTATCTATCTTTGAATTTTATAATGAAATGAGCAGAAATTTCCCGCTGTTTAAATAAATTTTGTTATTACTTAATATAATTTTAAATTTCATGTGATGCAAAATATTTTATGACATCTTTGTCAACATCACAGCAGAAATATGTTAATTTAAAACTGTATCAGAGCATGAACTGCTTTCTTTAAAAAAAATCTTTTGTAAAAATAATTATTCATTACATTATGATGTATATTTACTTTTTATATTATAATATAATGATTAAAACTATTAAATTTTTTAAATTAATTTTGTTTTTTGACTATTTGAAATTTTAGATTTCCCATGATGCAAAGGATTCTATGACATCATTGTCTGTATCAGAGCATCAAATATTGTAATTTACATCTTTTTTCTTTTGTAAAAATAATTGCTTCTTGCATTTTAACCTAGTTTTATTCACTATATACTATTTTAAATGTCAGATTTCCCATGATGCAAAAGATTCTATGACATCATTGTCTGTATCAGAGCATCAAATATTGCAATTTACATCTTTTTTCTTTTGTAAAAATAATTGCTTCTTGCATTTTAACATAGTTTTATTCACTATATACTATTTTAAATGTCAGATTTCCCATGATGCAAAGATTCTATGACATCATTGTCTGTATCAGATCATCCAATATTGTAATTTACATCTTTTTTCCTTTGCAAAAATAATTGCTTCTTACATTTTAACATAATTTAATTCATTGTATTAAAGCATAATTTGTTAAAAAAAATTTAAATTTTGAAATAAGTTTTGTTTAATTTAGTATAATTTTTAATTTTAGGTTTGACATGAAAAAAAAAAATATTCTATGATTCCTCTATCTGTATCAGAGAATGAAATACTTTTTTTTAAAAATCTTTCTTCTATAAAAATATTTACTCATTATATTTTCATGTATATTTACTTTTTATGGTATAGTAAAATTTTTAAATTGCTTAAATTTTTTTTCTTATATTTTAAATTAAAATTTTTAGATACACAAAAGATTCTAGGACATTATTGTCTGTATCAGAGCTCAAAATATATTTTAATTTTTTTGTTTTTGTTTTCTTGATATTAAAATGTAATCAGTAATATATATATATATATATATATATATATATATATATATATATATATATATATATATATATATATATAACAAATAAGTAAGTTAAAAATATAGAGAAAATATCTCTTTATCAGCTCACACGATTATATATGTATATATATATATATATATATATATATTGCTTTCTGACTAGCAACACAGTGTTTAGGGCGGAAAGAAACGCTATTAAAAACTGACAAAGCACAGTACATTGAGACTGATATAATAAACAAGACAGGTTGGATTCCGGAAGAAGTTAAAACCTGATTATTAGAAATGCTTTCAACCTGCAACTGAACCTGTTTTGTTTGTTACATCCATCTTCCTACATCATGGTTTGTAAAATTTTGATAGTCCTTTATTTTTCCACACTAAAACATTAATTTACGACTCCGATTGTGTTTACTTTTTTATTTTCATTTTTAGTAGATTCTGAAGATACATGTTTAGAGAAGTCTTTACAGAACATTAAATAATTATAAATTTATATTGATATGAAAGTAACAATATTTCATACCGCTAACTAAAACAGATCTATTCTCTGATTAAGTGATTGGAGTTAAATTTCAGAAATATCATGCATGAAAAATTCTTATTTGAAAATTTAGTGTGCTATCATTCTTAAATATTTTTTCATTGTTGTAAATTTTTACAGTTTTGTCAGCGAAAAGTCCTTTGAAAATTTTCAAATTCTGGCATATAAGTAACAGTGGAAGAAAATTGTTGAGATAGAGAGAACTTTTTATCTTGGTAAGTACTTTTGAACTACATTATAATTCAATGCATTTCCTGTTACTGATACTTATAGATATAGTTATAATTTATTTGAAAAGAAATACTATAATAAAAAAAAGTTGATTACAAGAACTTGGTTCATCCACTTCAATTACTCTAAGTATTAAAGAAATATTTTTATTGATATACAAAAGACTGCTCATTTATAATTAGTAGCTCTAAGTAAAAAAATTTTTCAAAAAGTATTTAAATGTATTTATATACTGAAAGAAAGAATAGGTTTATTTTCAAAAGAAAAAAAATAGAACTTAAAATCAGTTATCAGTAAAAAATAGTCTTAAAATCAGTTATGTGTCCGTAATTATGTAATTATCAGTAATTTATTCAAGATACTTTTTGCTTTAACAATCCTATGAAACGTTTATAATTAATTGTTAAAAATATATAAAATATTTATAATAAATTATTAAAAATAAATTAGAGCAATCATTTTTTTTCCGACTGACAACAGATGTTAGGTTTAGCTGCAACCCTCTTTTTAAGAGAAATTTTAATAACTCCTACTATTATCTATCAAAGTCACATTAAAAGAAGTAACTAAATTAATACATCACTTTTTATTATGTAAATTTCAAAAAATTGCAATTTTCTTTAAATAAATTGCTTCATTGCAAAATATTAAACATAACTGAAAATAAAATACATTTATTTAACAAATAGTTCTGTATTTTCAAATATAAATATGAAGGGTTTTCTGTATTAAAATACAAGATCAGCATCTAGAAAAACATAATGCACAATTAAAAAACTAAAGTAATTGCAAAAAAATGTTATAATCAGTAATTTAAGAAAAAACTTTTCAGAAAAATATAATGAAGTAATCATAGTTTACTAATGCATCATAAATAAGGATCTTAGTAAAATAAAGAAGTTACCATGGGCCATAGGTTGTCAACCCAATTTATGTTTTTTTTAAAAAAAAACATCACTAGGAGCACAGAAAAGTCTCCAAATAGTCTTCTTTTTCTGACAATAGTTGCTTTTCCAGGCAAAAAAAGTCTCCTCATGTCAAAAATAGTTGTGAATAGCAACTGTGGCAACTCTATATGTATATCGAATTAAATTTTTTCTGCCACGTTTTTAGATAAGTCATTTTATGAGAAAATAAGTTTTGTAAACAGCTTCCTATTGTACCATACTTTGTAAAGTTAATTGTATATAAATTCTTAAAAATGCCACTTAGAAACTAAAAATAGAAGCCTTGGAGGAATTATATCTCTTCCAGCTATGCGAAAGAAATATAAAATACTCTTAAAAAAGCATTATCATCAAATATTAAAGCAGTTCATTTTATTATAAACATGTTATTGCAATTCAGTTTATTGTAATAGAAGTTAATAGTTATTTTACAAGTTATTTATTACATTATTTCAAAATAAAGGAAACATAAAAAGTCTCAATTGGAAGGGAAAATAAATTTATAGATTTTCTTAAGAAATTAAAACTGTAGTTTTTTAAAAAACCATAAAAATATCTATAGAATTTTCTTTGTAGTACATATTTATTTGGGAGAAAAATAGGTATAACATAAATCACATTAAAAAATAAAATCTTACAATAGGTGATAGATTTTAGTAATATACATAATAAAATTAATAATATGAAAATAGTATTTTTTAAAAGAAAGTTAAGATCAAAAATTATTATTTTCTTGTATGTATCAAGGCTTTTAACCCCTTGAAAAAAAAAAAAACTGGATTTTCTTTTTAAAAGTTTTCAGAATCTGTTTTCCACTTTGCCTAAATAAAACTTTTTAGGGGAGGGGTATTAACTAAAGTTTTTCCTTTCTTTAAATCAATTATTTACTTATTTAATTTTAATTATATGACCTTTTCTACAAAAACTTAGTGTATGTACATAACTTCTGAGCAATACAGAAGACAAACTGAGTATAGATTGTTTAAGTTGAATTTAATGTTTATCTCAGGTCTGTTGATTGTGGTATTTTAAGTACAATTATATATATATATACATAGTTCTTATAGGATGAAGGGAATGCTATTAGAGTGAATCAATTAATATAAAAATCATTAAATAAGCAGTACTTCAGCAGTATTAAGCTGTCCGGCAAAGGGTGTACTAGTAATAGCTTTATATTAAAAAGAAAATAAATCTAAATCTTAAAAAAGAAAAAAATATTAATGTCATGAACAATAAGACACAATGCTAACATAATATTTTATCCCTGCTCCTAGAAGAGGATGTATTACAATTTTTTTATTAATACCATTCGGATAAAATAAAACTATTAAATTAATTTTTTTTAAATTTCAATTAATTATTGAATTATAATTTTGCAAAAAAAGTATTCTTTCAAATTAAAATTGTTTTCTTGAAAATAAAGATTAAAAAAAAAATATATATATATAATTAAATTTTCTATTATTCGTATAAATACTCCCAGTTTGATTGTAACAAAATAGAAAAAAAAAGTTTTCTTACATACTTTATAATTTTCAGCTTTCTTGCTTTTGGGAATTTGTACAATTTCAAATAAACATAAATCAACAGTTTTTTAATGTTTACATAGAAATGATTTGCCACAAAATCATCCATGTTAAATGGCAGCATTTTGTTCAGAAGAAACTTATTTCTTACAGGACAGGAAGAAACTGGATAAAATGGAATAAAATAAAAATGACTAATACAATTGCTCAATAATAGGTATTATAACTAAAACAAATTAAATTTATAGTAACAGAAAGTTTATCATTAGGTTTGAGTATTCATAATTAACATTTAATTATGAAAATAAGCTATTTGTAATTGAGAATTCAATATGGGCTTTTAATTGTATCTATGTTCAGTATGTGATTTATTGATTTAGTAGTGTTAATAAAATTCAGTTATGTTATTTTGATTGTTCTTTAAATATAAAATTACAATTTAATATATTCTTTGAAATAAAATAGCAATGATAAG
The DNA here is from genome assembly GCF_982258835.1 of Parasteatoda tepidariorum. NCBI lineage: Eukaryota > Metazoa > Arthropoda > Arachnida > Araneae > Theridiidae > Parasteatoda > Parasteatoda tepidariorum. Next base: position 4,342,684 of record NC_141757.1, on the reverse strand, counting down.
CTAGCTACCCTTAATTTCATTAGAAATTCATGAGAAACTCTTAGATTTTTTTTCTGCTTTTCGTTTTTACTTATGTATAAAATGATAGGTTATTAAAACCAGAAAAATTAACATTATTATTCAAACTAAATTGCAGTTATAAACTGTTCAGAAAAAGAAACTCTTTATATATTTCATATTTCTGTTTGGAAAAAAGTTTTTTCCACTTAGGATGGAAGAAATCTATTTCTTTGAGGGTTTTTTTTTTCATCACTGGGAGAAATTTGCTATACCTGATGTAAAATAACGCAAACAAATTTAAGATCAAGTCAATGTCTCTAAAAAAAATTTAAAATAAAATAGACATTCCATGTTCTTGTAGTTTTTAAAATTAGTTAAGTAATGTAATTATTGAAAGAGTTCCCAAAGTTTATTTTTATCTACTTGTTAAACACACTACTTTGCTACAGAAGAAAGTATCAATTGTTTCCATCACCAGTGTAAATAAATCAGTATTGTACTTATACAGTATATGCTTATATTCCTTATTGTAATCTCCTAATTACATTTTTAATATTATCTAAAGTATATTTTTTTCTTATTTATATAATGCTGCAATATGTCAATAAGAATATTGTTAAATTTTAATCTCCATTATAATTAAATTAAATGATAAAAAAGTTATTTTATTCTTTATTCTTCAAACTGTTTGTACTAAAACATACCTTTAGTATTTTAGTTTATATTTATGGAGTCTGTTTTTCTTCATTTGTCTTTATTATTCTGTGATTTTTTAATATTAAATTAAAAAATATATTTAAATTATTTTAATAATTTCAATTTAAAATAAATTATTTTAAATTGAAAAAATATAATGCCTTGAATATTTTACACTCATTTATGTTAAAATTGTGTGGGTTCAATAAATAAAAAACTGTTTATTTTAGAACATAGTAATTGTATGTCTGGCTTTTTCTACTCATGTATGTCAGGCAATTCAAATAAATTATTATAAAATCATCCATTTTTGGTATTGAAGATTACATTTTATTTTTTAATACGTTCGTGTAACTGAAGTTAAAATCACTAGATGTTGTGGATGTAAGCTGTACTGCATCTATTTATAATCACTGTCATAGAAAACAAAATCTTTCTTTGTTTGCGTGAATATTATGTTGCCGATCTTTTTTAAAAGTTTTTCAACTTTAAATTCAAACTTTTATTTATAATGCTTTTAAATTAATTTCTAATTCTAATTAAATATTAAAATAGGTTGTAAAAAGTATAAAATCATTTGAAATTGTAATTTTAAAACTGAAAATATGTATGACAGTTTAATTTTATTTACTGCCATGTAATCACATTTCATGAGTCCAGACTTGAATCTACTAACCAAGGTTGGGTTTTTGCCGTCAAAAACTGGTTTTTGACATGACAGTGATAAAAACCATGTTTTTACCGGTAAAAACCGTCAAAAACCTACTGTTTTCGTTAATTTATGGCATATAGCGGACAATATGTTATTTTCACTTAATTGCCTAAAGGCAATTAAGTGAAAATAACATATTGTCGTAAATGATTGCTATTGATTTTGCAACTATATACATGTATTCTTATAGAAGGATATACATTCATACAGAAATATTGTAACATACATATTGAAAATAGTGATACTTAACTTTTATCATTATAGCTTGATTTGCAAAGGATTCAAAATTTTGCACATCTTAATTGTTAGAAATAAACAAAAAAACTTGGAACTATTAATAAATTCAAGAACTAAAAAGAAGAATTTAAAATTTGGAATTTCTTAAATATTAGAAATAAGCTAAACAAAACTTTCAAAACTTGTAACTGCTAACAAATTCTAAGTCAGAAATGACTAGACATTCTTCAGTAATGTATTATGCCAAACAAAATGATGCTTGGAAATGTTGAAAATTTTGTTTAGTACCCTAATATTTTACTTCAAATAGTATGATTTGATATAATCTTGTTAGGAAAATGCAAAAATCTGTTCTTAAATATTTTTAGCAACTTTTTTTTTAATTTTATTGCCCAAAAATGAATTAATTTTAAATCATAAGCAGTTGAACTCAAATTAAAATACAGTTTTAACAAAACTATGGGTTTTTGACAGTTTTCGACATTTTTGACATGACGGTAAAAACCATGGTATAAACCGGTAAAAACCGTCATGTGTCAAAAATTTGCCAACCCTGCTACTAACATTAAATTTTTATGGATTAGACCATCAAGAAAATTATGAAATGAATTTTAATGGACAGTAAAAAATAGTAAAATTAGGAATAATCACGATGCTAAGAAACAAAACACTTTAATTGGATATAAATTTACCACTCACAAAATTTAAAGTGAAATTCAAAAGAAAACGCAAAAATACCAAGGATGTATAATGACAACATTTTACTGGGGACTAAATCTGATTGAAACAATTTTTTTATAATTGCGTATAAGCCTTATTTTTTCTTAATAAAAAATATCTTTTTAAAGGTAAAATACTTTTTATAAATCAAAATACAAATTGGGAACTTTGTGGCTATACACAAAACACTTAAAAATTTATTGTTTTATATTAGGACTTGTCCATACATATTAAAAGCTGAAAAAAATAAATGGTCACCTGACAACACCAGTGAAGTTTCAAAGCCTCCTTGAAAATCATCCTAAAAAATTAACTCAAAAAAGAAACTAATTTATCTTTATAAAATATAGAAAACAAAAATAAATAAAAGAATCTTTTCATACGAAATAAGCAGATGTTTTGTTTTTATTTACTTTTGGAGTTATAAGAGTTTGCTGAAATAATTTAAATGTTTTTTAAATTTATTATAAAATTATGTTTAAATTAAAAATATCAAATACTAATTTAATAATTATTTGATTTTATTTAATTTTCAATAGATGAAAATAATCTTACAATAAATAATTGTGCAATAATTAAAAATTTTTTAAATAGAATTCGAATTTTTAAGTAAATATATTTGAAACAAAAAATAGAAATAAAAATTAACTTCGAGATATTTGAATAAAGAAACAATTACTTAAATGGCTAAAACTAATTTACCACACATATAATGCTTAATTTATACTGTATTGATTTCCATATTACATTTAAAATTCAATTTATAATTTTTGCCAATTTTGTAAAATGTTATAATACAAAAATAAAATAATGAAGTTGTAAAAACTATGTCAGCTGAAAGTACATTTTGTATATAAAGAGTAGTTTGTGATAAAATTTATTGATGATTTAAAAGCTGTATAATTTTGTTTAGTTTATAATAAAATGTTAAAAACAAATTAAAATTTGTAAGCTCTGTAACTTTAGCACTGAACAGGTTTAACAAAAATAAGAATCAAAACATCTTTATATAGTATTTTGGTTAAAATTAGAACTTATAAATCAATATTGATTTATAATTTATCTGAACGTTTGGCATGCTACTATTTATATTTACATTTATTGTACATTTGCACATACTTTTATTACTTATTATAAGTTGAGCTTAAAAATAAGGCATTAATTTTATTTAAGAAAGATTTTGAAAGATAATGATTTCTTGAAATAATAATTAAAAAAAAAGAAAAGAAAAAACATGCATATACTTTCTAAAAATAGATTCCTTAATCTTAAGATTAATGAAATAATTTTCAATTCTAATTTTCTTTAATAAACTGTTTTATTTAAGAAAATTCTTAAATCAATAGATACTTCTGATTAAGAACACAATAGGCAATGTTATTTTGAGATATTTACGTATTAACAAATGTTTTGATTTGAATAAATGAGTTAAAGATTTTTAATTAATTTCCCTTGGATAAAAAAGGATGTTTCCTAACATTAATTATTTTGTATCACATTAATTTAACCATGTCTGGGCAAACCTCTACCCAGATTTTAACAAATTAGGACGCATTTTCAATCGTAACTAGTGTGAAAAGGTACTGATACAAAAATTCCTTTTGTGATTTACCCGGGGTCTGTCCAGGGTATATTTACTAACATTAAGCGGTACCTTCACAAATTCAACTTTAGGAAAAACGGTAGTTTCACAAAATACTTTTAATAAAGCAAAAGTTTAAAAAGTCAAGAAGTCAGAAAAAGTTTAAAAAGTCAAGTTCAGTTCGAAACATTTATTATAATATTGAATCATTTTCGAACAATGCGAGTTTTAAAAGTTGAAGAAAACTTTTACATGAACTCTATCTTCACTATCTATTCTAAAAACATTTTTTTTTTTTGTTAGCGAGTGTGTATCAAATAAATTTTGAGAAATATGAATTTTTTTTAGTTAAAATGAAATTTTAAAAAAGAAAATATGTAAAACTTGAAACACATATTAAATAATAAATGCTGTTGCAAGTACAATGCTTTCCTGAGACAAAAATATGAATTTTACCTTATTTTATTATAATAAATCTTTTTAAAGATAGTAGAAAGGACCACAGCAGTTATAAATATTGTAAATTTTCTTCAAGCTGTATCTGTTCTTCTTCAAACAAATTTAGTTCCACAAAACTCAAGCCAGAAAGACAACATAACAGGAAACATTGATGATTAAGGAGTAAAAGAAAAGATTAGTTTATGATTTTCGTACAAAAAATACATTATTTGAAGAAGAAAAAATATTTTAGTTTTTGAAAGCGTATGAAAGGGTCGTCAGGTTTAGACTCACCCATGCACCTGTCTTACCTTATCCACTGTGAAGCTCATGTCTGGTAATCATTATGATAAATATTACGACAGTGTGTCAGAAAAATAAAATAAATAAATAAAAATTGAGAGAATAAATACGTAAATAAAAATGTGGGAATTATAAACCCATATGGTTTTTTGATTGCAATTGTGCAGTTATTTTTATGGATTTCAACACAACTTCTTAAATCCTATTTTCAGGGTATCTGCACACCTGGAAAGTCATGCGAAATCATGGAAAGTCATAAATTTCGGTATTAAACAAAATTTGTCATGAAATGTCATAATTTTTACTATTTTTTAAGAAAAAATCATGGAAAGTCGTGGATTTGGGTCACAGAAAAATCTAATTTTTAAAATGGAATTCAACCCCCCCCCCCAAATATCATTGTATTTTGAACATCTGAATTTGTTACAAAATCCTCACTCACAGTCATATTTTATTGAAATATAAAATGTTTTTATCATGTTCTTTAAATATTATGGTGTTTTTTCAAAAAATGAAGGAAAAAAAAAACAGCACTTCTAGAGCGAATTTTCCTTTAAGCTTCTGAGATTTCAGAATTTTTTTTATTGTTTATTTATATTTTAATCAATTTCAAATTCTAGCTGAAGCAAGCCAGTCAATAGCGAATTTTTTTATTTGAAATGAGAACAGAAAAACCAGAAGTTTCTTTCCTTTCCGATGAGCAAGAAAAGTATCTTTCGAATATAATTCTGCAGAAAAAAAATATTATTTGCTTCTGTATTTTTTTTCAGCTATTTTATTGCTTCAAATCTTTCTTTACTCTACTTTTTAAATTTAAAATCTTTAAATATGAAGATGCAGAGTATAACAGTTTTGGTTATACCTATCATTTTAATTAATGTTGTTATAATGCTTCTTTAAATTTATATTTGTGTTTTTGTTGGAGAAAATAGTAACCTCAGAAAGTCATGAAAAATTATTGGAATTAGTCATGGAAAGTTATGAAAAGTCATGAATTTGAAAATCTAAAATGTAGCAAATACCCTGAATTTTTTTAACAGGATATTATAACAAAATTCAGAATTACAAGTTCGAGGAATACGCGTCAGTGTAAAGAGAAGGATAAATAGGATTTTTCTCTAGTGATTGTGAAAAACACGGATATGAATGGCGAAAAAAAATTAAATTAAATAAATTAAGTTTTAATTCAATTTAAAAACTTTTTTTTTTACGTAATTTTTTTATTAAAAATGATTGATCGTAATTGATATGCTGAAAATATAATCACTCAAAATTTATTGATCGCCACTGTTGACTAGAAACCATAATTCCTAAGACCTACTAATAACATATGTATGTCTCTATGCCTGGTTTAATAAAAATCATTGATCATATGAAATATGTTTTTCTTGAAAATGTTGCATAATGCTTCATTGAAAAAGCTGCATAAGAACATTATTTAGAAAATAATTGAAATAATGACTAATCAATTGAATTTACTCAATCAATAGACTGTTTCAATACTGATAAAGTGATGACTTACTTTATTTCACTCTGTACAAAAAATGGGCATTCAGCTAGTTCATGATAAATAGCTGCAGAACTTTTTTTCCCCCTATGAATATTTTTACAGTTTTTTCAAAGTGTGAATACACATGAGTTAGAATTAACTAATTATTTTCATTTTGTTCCAGAAAAGCATAGAAAATCTATTAATTTAAATGTTGTATTATTTTCTAGTTAAATATAAAGCAAATAGTCTGAAGTGTGTATTTTTTGTTTTTTTTTCACATATATTTCTCCCTTGTATTAACACTTATATTAACATTTTTATTGATTTTGTGACTGGGAAAATTGTTTTATTATTTTTAATTGTACCTAATAAATATATATATTTATGTATGTAAAAAGAAATTTTAATAACTACATATGTTTTACTCAGGCCATTAAATATCATGATCTTTGTTGTTAAGGTGATTATTTCCATTAAATAATTTTATAATGATCTAAAAATTTTGTTGTTATATTTTTTAGGTTCAGTCAACTGTGTTAGCTTCACAAAAGATGCCTGTGTGTTCTTGCTAGCTGTTTAGACAATACTTTGCAACTTACAGATAATGAAGGGGGTGAAGTGCGTTCTGAGTAATTATCATTATTTATTTTAACTTTGCTAACTTTTAACTCTAAAACTACTTTAGATAATGAGTAGGTTTACTTATATTTCACTTCTTGGCAAGTTTTTGACGACTTTACCATTGATAAAACCGTCACATCCAAAAACTGTCTTAAACTTAATTAACTGTATATCTTTATTAGTATAAAGTTTGCTATTTTCACCTAAAATTATCTAATTGAAAGTAATTTTAAGTATTTAAATATTCAGTTGCTACTTTTCTTGTACAGATTAAACTTACATTAAAAAGTAAATGTCTCAAAAAAAAATATCCTTTTGATACATAAATGTACTTTATATATGAACGCTATATGCTCACAAAAGATCTGCTTGCTGGAAGCTCTGTAATTGTTAAGTTACTTTTAATAACACATTTTAAATATTGAAAAGTACCTTAAACATTCTAACAATTATGTATGCCATCATTTCTTTACATAGAATTAAATAGGTTGATTTAAAACTCTTAAATTTAAGAGTTAAATTACTAATTACGAAATATAAAAAATTTATGCTGTTTACAGCTTTTTTTTCTGATTTTGTCAATTTTGTTGTGAAAAAAAAATGCTGCAAAATATAAAAATGAAATAAAACATTCTGATTTCAATAATATGAAGATTAAAATAATAATAACTCAACGTAAAGATTTCAAAAAGAATGGGAAGATAAGCTGAAATTTTGTTTATGCTCAAAACTATTCTTTCTACATTGAGATAATTATTCATAATATATTTAATTATGTTATTATTTAATAGTATATGTTTATTCATTAGTTTATACCTGTATTTTAATAAATATTCTAAATATATTCCTGAGACTTACATAGTAACTATCATAATTAGTTTTTAACAAATTTAAACAGTTTCTGACAGTTTATGATACTGGATTTGTTAAAGACCAAACCCTCCTTGCTCTTTAAGTAAAAAATCAAAAATACTTATCTGTTTTTAACAATCATTTTAACCTTTATTAACTATAGTCAATAAATGGAATATATTAACATTTGTTATTTGTTTTTTATTACTATGCTATGCATAAAAAAAATTTAAATATATTAGCAAAACAAATTAAATATTTGTGGAATATATGACTTTTAAAATACCTGAAAAAAATTAAAGCTGTTACACTAACATAATTATACTACTGTTACACCTTAACTGGGCAGATCCCTTGGCCAATATACTGGCTTTAGGAGTGCTTTTATTGTAATAAAACTGCTTTATAGAAGGAAAAATAACAATTATGATAGCATACAAATAATACAAATAAGTAAACTTGCAGTAAAGAATTAACAAGATTTTATATATTTTGTAGGCTGTATACAACTCGTAAGTTTTTATTTATTTTTTTATTTTTGAACTAAAGATTTCAATAAACCTAATTAATTGTTACCTTATATTTTAGTTGAAAAAAAATAAACAATATATTATTTTTTGCACTAACTTTTATAGTAAAACCCTTCTGTACATTAATTTTCAGCTTATATTTTTGTAAAAATTTAGGAACTGCACATACCTATTTTTTTCCCCTCCCTTTCACATTTAAATAAATTTCTGACACGATAGCAAAACACTTCAGTGTCAACTTATATTTCTGTAAAGAGTAAAAAACCATAGTTTCTAATTATTTCTTTTAAAGACATCCTCTCGAAAGGGATAACTTGTTGTTAAAAAATGTCACTTAATGTGCTGTTCTACTATGTTCTTCGTTTTAGATCCAAATTCACTATTTTCCTTAAAGTTTCAAACCCAGTTAAAGCAAAATTAAAATTATTTTATCCTAAATACTTATATTTAACTAGAGTAGCTGGAGTTACATTTTCTGTGCCTGATTGATTGAGAGCTAAAGTTTACTAAGAAGAAACTAAACAAATATTTACCTCATAGTCATTAGCATAAATTCATCAGCAAGAGTACTTCAACTAGTGGATTCTCAAAAAAGCATGATAGCTGTACTTGGCACTTCATTAAAAGATCTGAGCTAGCTGATAAATAATTTATGCAACTTTCGCATAGTTGTGTCTCTTGGTTGGGGAGAGGGCTAAAAAAATTAAACATTATTGTCAGCAGTATTAAATACTGCTGACAATACAAAATTGAAGTGCAACTGAAAATCTTTAATGGTGGAAAGCAAGATTTGGGAGAAACTTCGTCCCAATTTTGCCTAATGAGGGTTGCTGCTCCACAGGGAATTAAAAAATAATCTAAAATAACTAATTTTGAATTTTTCCTTCCAAACTGGAAAAATGCAGGGAATATTAACTTCTTATTTTCTTCTTTTACAAAATGTTGATCTCTCAAAGTGTAATCTATGAGATATAAGATAGTTGAACCATACTATACTATTTCATTTGCTCTATTATTATTTTTTTTATGTATGTATCTATTTCTTATTTCCTTATTAAGTTTTTCCTGCAATTAAAACTATTAATTATCCTAATATAGTACACATTTGCACAGTGAGTCTGTGTTTCATCTTAATATATTGTGTATAATACAAGAAAAACATGGGGAACTTTTTTTCTAGATTTGAGTTGCAACCCTGCTAATTTTAAAGCTGCTTATTGTAACTCACGAATTATGTTTTATATAGGAACTCTTCATTTGAGCAACTGTGAGGAATAGTAGTATCAATTATTATGTAGAAATTACTTTTTTACTTAGTTTTTTAGTTAAAGTTCTTTTCCATTATTATAAATGAGTATCATTTTTAATTAGGCACACAGGCCATAAAAATGAGAGGTAAAGGAAAGAAAGTTTCCTCAATGACACAAATTCTCATGCAGTTTCTGGATCTGAAGATGGTTGTGTTTACATGTGGGACTTAATTGAAGTCAGTATTATTAGTCATTATTATGACAACTTTTTATCAAAAAACATGACTATAATTATTGTTAAGAGCTCCAAAAATGACCAACAATTTGAAAAGTGAATTGAAATAAAACAAATGTAGAATTGCTGCAGCCCACTTAAGAAAAACACACACACAGTGTTTATAGTCACCAAATTCACAATTTATTTTTAAAAAATCATCAACAGTTGGTGCTGATGATTGCTAAAACTATAAAACATTGCTTTCTACTACATATCAGGTCATTCTGTTGATTTTGTCCTTAGATTGTTACTACAAATTGAGGGTATTTAGAAACATTATTTTATAAATTGTTTCAATTGCAATATCATGTGAGGAAAAGTTCTGTTACTTGTTGAAAAAAAAAAGTTTTTACTTGAAAAATGTGCATGTATCACTTTTTATTATTCTTTTTTTAAATTTTTTTAAAAAGTTTTTAGTCATTTTTAAGTCGCTCAGTATTAATACAATGTTGCATATTTGCGAGGTTATACTTTAAAAAATTTTTTAATCACAAAATATAACTGACAATTATTATATTTTAATGCTCGACAAATATTTTGTAAATAGGTGGAAATTATATACATATAAATATTTCATTATTTCATATAATCATATAAATATTTTTTTATTTCATTTTTTTTAGTATTTTTATTTATTCTGTTTTGTAATCCCTGAAAATTGTCTTTCTGATAAAGGTGTTCCAATGAGATACCGAAATGCTTCTAGATTTTAATAAAAATTTTACTATTCGTGATTTTTAAATATTTTTAATCAATTTTATTTATTCAATTTCAATTAAAGAACTACTCTCATTATTTTAAAATACAATTGAGTATAATTTCATTAAAATTTTTATATTTGCATAATTTTTTACCACAAAAATACATAATTATCTCCAGATAGGCTTTTGACTCATTTAAAAAAGTGAAACACGGTTTTGTATCTTATTCTTGAAATTTTGATGTAACATTTTGATAGTAACAAGTTATATGCTTAGTCCATGCAATGAAGGCACACATAAGTTTTATGGTCCCAGGAAACAATCTTGCAATGTTATATTGACATTTTTGTCTGCACTTTTTGATTAAGATACTGCAGGCAAGGTTGCTTTCTATTATTTTTTCTCAGTTTGCAGGCTGCCACCAACTATAGAGAATTGTGTTGGCGTCAAATGAAGCCTCTAGGCTTTTTGAAGTTTTTATCAATAACTTAATTGGCTTTGTTTTGATTTTTTTTCTTCATTATAGTCTTAGAGAAAGTCTTGCTGCATTGATAAACATCATTAGTTTAATATATTAGTGTTAATTTGACTCAATTTAAAAAAGAAAACAATAATTTTAAACTGTTTATAGCAAGGCTGACACTGAGAATATAGTATTTAAAATATATATTTATAAATAATCCTCCACAATTTCATTGAATAGTAATTCTAAAAATATTATTTTTCCTATCTTATTTTAACAACAATTTCAATTATAGTATGAATTAGTACCTAGCATTTTTATGACAATACTTTCGTCAGGGTTGCCACAGCATCTGGAAAACTGGAAGAATACAGGGAATTAAAAAAGTCTTAAAAAACAGAGGATTTCCAAATTTTTTTAATGTCAACAAAAATAAAGTATGTAATTATAGCTTGCACGACAAAAGATAAATCAGCCATGTCAGCTGTCCAACTACGAAAGCTCCTCAATCTATATCTATTTTAATTCCTCTATTTAATTCCTCAATTTATGTGTATTTTTCTCTTCTCAGTCAGAAATTGATTTAGAAGTCGATTTTACATTATCGCGCTTCATGCGTTTTTTATCGCTAGTCTGACGGAAAACGTAACATTAGGGTTCCACTCTGTGTGTGCCTGTATATGTATATATATATGTATATATATATATATATATATATATATATATATATATATATATATATATATATATATATATATATATATATATATATATAAGTTCAAAAAGAAGAATAAAACAAAGAAAAATTATAGACATATGAAAAAAAGGGGGTGGGAAATAATAAGTAAAAAAATAACAAACATTTTATTTAAAAAAAATGAAATGTTAATTAAAAAAACGGAAAAAAAAGATATAATCTTTTCTTCAGCCCATACGATTATATCCGCAAAACAGAGTGCTTTCTGATATTGTATCAATAAAGCCAAAGCAAAATATATTAATACAATAGTGTGAGGAGCACTCAAAAAATTTTTTTATGAAATAACTACAAAAAAATAGATCATAAAAAGTAAAAATAACATGTAAAAACAGATAATAAAATAAAAGAAAAAGAAAAAACATTAAAAAGGGGGGACTGTAAAGCGAGTAGCAAAATCATAACAACTTACATGGACGGATATTTTTCAAGAATGATTTAAAAATGTTTTCGCAGAAAGATTGCCAGATTACAAAATATGAAAACAAAAGCGCAAATTGAGTGTAACAAGAGGGTTTTAAAGTGTCGTTCTTACTGCACTGCTGAAGTGATTTGTTATTCTGAGTTTTGATTTGTTAGTTACCAAGGATGGGCCCGAAATGGATGTGCGCAAGGTAATATTATACTGGATAATTTTAAAAATTGATCATAAATAGTTTTAGAAGATAGATGTTTATTTAAGAGAAAATAGAAAAGAGAAACATAAATTGCCTGCTTTGCAAATAATTTTAGCCGCGGATTTGCACGATATGGATTAGCTTGTAGCTCATTATCTAATGAGTGCTGTTTACTTGCAGCTTAAGCGCAATAAATGAAACTTATTGTTTTTCTTAACTTTCTTAGTGTTTTCTTGTATTTATTTATTATATATATATATATATATATATATATATATATATATATATATATATATATATATTATATTAAAGTCATAATTCATCACATATCCATCCTGTCCGCATTTTTATTATGTGTTGAATATATGAACCAAGATTTTAATTAACAATCATTAAAAGGTAAATATCGATATCTCTTTGTATTATGCTGTGTTTTTCAATCAAAACATTTTTGAATTTAGGCACTAATACATCAAGTTAAAGCCAAATTTTTCAAAGAAATTTTTGATTTATTTTTGACTGTGAATATAGTTGATTAGGTTAGTTCTGGAACCGGGCACAAATGTTAAACTAGTCCTTTTCAGTGTATGATTAAAGAAACCTATTGTTTTTATCTAGTAATTTAGTTTAGTTAAAGTTTGTAAATCAGGACTTAACCTGGTTCTGGATCCTCTATTGATCACATTGTTTTTTAGTCATTCAAGATTTTTTATGGATGCATTTTACGTGAAATTAATAAAATAATATTAAGGATAATAAATTTCTACCTAGACTATTTTAAATATTTAATAATTTTTTACAAACGACACTCTTTGGCATTTAAAATAGAAATCAAATTAAAAAAATCTTGCTTGTAAAGAGTAAAATAATTACTTTTAAATTTTGTGAAAAACTACTTTTTTACATTACTTTAAAATGTTGTAATTCTATTTCTAAAACTGATATTCATAAGGGTCCCATAGTGTGTATGTATTCATTTAATGTGATTAGACATTTACATTCCTTAAAGATAATGAATAACTTGTGTAAATTTTATAGGAGATGCAAACAGGGATACTATAGGCTCTCAGTCATTGAATGGTAAGTATCTGCATTTTAAGGTATTATTGTTTGTTTATAGGTATTATTTTAAGGTATTGTTGTCTTAATAAAAACTATTCTAAATTTAAAATATTTTTGATAGAGATTTCGATAAAATTTTCAATATTAAAAATTGTTTGAAGTAACATAAATAAAGTTTACTTTTTTTTTCTTCTTTGAAAATATAATTTTTAATTTTGTTATTCTTTAATTTTGTATTTAATTTTGTTTACTGTGATTTCCTGTGTTTGTTTATTTAATAGTCGGAATCCAAATATTTATTTTTAATTTAAATGCAACTTGATTTTATTGCATGAAATTATAATACTTTGTAGGTTTTATTATTATTTTTTTGCAGTTTTAGTTATTTTTGAAGTTGAATTGTTCCTGAACTCTTTATGCAAAAGTTTTCTATAAAATATTTTATTTTTTAAATATGTTGGCAGTGAAAAATAAAAACAGTCACTTTGAATTTTAGTTCATGCCTAATTTTATTTATTGCTTTTGTGTGTTTCAGTAATACTGAACATTTTTGAACCAATGGACTATATTTTTGCCCCCTGTTATATTTCATGTCTAAAGTAAAAGTACATTAAAAAAATTCCTCAATGCTTTAATTTTTTGATGAAAGAAAACAATTACAATGTAGCATTAGAATTGTATATAGAAAAAGGTTTTGTGTAAAAGAATGTCAATTCAAACTATTTAGAGCATAATATCAATTTTAACTGTAAACAAAATTTTCTATTTTGATCATTTGTTAACTGTTATTTTTTAATGGAATTTAAAATACAGCTTTTATATGTTTTTACTTGTATGCCAAAGCTCTTAATTTTAAAATTAGACCTTTCTTAACCTGAGTGCAGGGATACTAAAAAATTTTAAAACCCTGAATTTAAAATATGGTATACAAATTATCTATAGTTAAATAGTTTTTTTATTGTATTTCATATGATTTTAAATTTTGTTATTTTTTAAGACATTGCATTAAGTCTAAAATTTTACATTTTTTATTATTTTCAAAATTTTATTGAATTTAAAGAAATATGATACATTATACCATTTTTTAAGCATGATTTTTGAAATTATTTTATACTTATCAATATTAATATATAAAATAAGATGAGAAAGTGTGACTTATACTGGGTTATGGTCTTTCAAAATCTTTTCAACTAGTCCGCAACTTCTGCATTGAATTTAAGCAGCACAAACCTCGTTAGATAGATATTATTACTTAGTTGAAATTTTTCATTCTTATGCCTTACATCTTTTAGTTACAAATGGAATGTTGTATGTTAATATCAGCATGATATTATTTGTTTCCAAGGCTAAACACATCTGAGGGCAAGAAAAGAGACAAAAACAATTGTCCCTTTTCCCAGCTCTACTGAGGGCTCAGATGGAATCGCTGTGTAAAGTTTTATGTTTATAGTTAAAAAAACACATAGAATTTCTTAAAAAATTGCTTAAAATTTTTTTAAAAATGCAAAAAAAAAAACTTTTCATTATGGGGTAGTTTCTTATTTTTTAAACTTTTTTTCATAGATAAATACTTTTTTTTAAATTATCTGAGATGCTTCCTTCTCTCCTCACTTAATTTGCCTTCTATAAGCAATAATGAGATTATTTTTTTAAATTTATTTTAAAAAAATTTCAAATTAGCTGGAAATATTGAAAGTTTACTTGAATTGACATATTATAAAATTGTAGAGAAAGTGGCAAATCGAGAAAAGCTCGGTGACTAATGTTACGGATTACTGACAAATAATGTTCAGCTATTAAAATTTTAATTATTATTGTTACGAAATTTTTATTTTTTTTAAAATTTCATATCTAAAGTAAATAAAAGCTAAGAAATTCGTTAATGGAGGGATTTTATTAAATGTTTTTCTTTTTAATTATGTTGTCATTTGTATCATAGAATTGCTCATAAGGTAGTAATTACCAACAATAAAAGAATAAAGTAAGATGAGTACTGTTATAGAACAATTATTAATTTATATGCCGTACACTACTGGAGATTAGTATTTTACAAATCAAAATCCATAAAGTACCTTTTTGATTAATGTTATAACAGGAAGCTTAAAAAATGTAAAAATTAGACCCTTTGTGCTTTGAAAAAAACCTGAAATGTTTTTTTTTTTTTTTTTTTTTTTTTTTTTTTTTTTTTTAGGAGGTTTGCAAAACCTATGTTTAGTTTTGTCTGTAACTTACATAAACTTTCATGGTGTTTTAAAAAATCAATAAATAGGAATATGTTTAATTTCTTCAAATGAATAGAATTCAATGCGATATTTGATTTTATGTTTAAATGCATATTATACATCGTAAATTTTTTTTTGAATATTTCCCCCATATTTTTATAAGTATTGATTTGAGTGTCATTTTATTCATTAGTTTGTATTATAAATAAAATGTGTTATGGATTGTGCAAATGTAATACAATCAAAACATTTTCTGTTCTTTATCAGAATGTCCGCCATTTAAAAACAGATTGTATGCTTATCATTGATCACAAATAATTAAAAGTTATGGTCAGGGAAAAGTCTAAAATACAGCCTAATTTGAGAATTTTTTAAGGCTATATTAAAGCATTTTAAATCATTTTAACAATTTTTTAGTATAAACAGATTGAGATTGAAACATGCTACCTTTTTACTATTTTCTCTCTGAGTAGTATTTTGAAACGTAACTGATATGAAATGTAATATTTTTTTGATTGTCACACAAATGTAATATTTTTTTTGATTGTTTTATTTTATTTTTCTTAAATTTTTCAGAAATGCAAGAAGAAATGGCCCCTGCCGTTAGTGGTTACTGATTGAAGAAAACACAAAAAAGAAAATTCCCTGCTTGGGTTACCAACACAGTAGCTGGGATTGAAAGAAGGCATCGAGAGAAGGTGGAAATTTTTAACAAATACTTAAACTATGTATTGAAAATAATTGAAAAATGATTTAACACTTTATTTTAAAATCTTGCTAGAGACTTCTCTCCTTGCAACCATTTCTATGTTTAAATATTTTATTATTTGCTACCCCATTTTTAATTCAATGCTTTTCAAAAACACTTTTACATCAAACTTCTTAAAAAATTTAATACAAATAACTAACTAATCTAAAAATAAGTTTTCTTTTTTCTATATGAGTCATTCGATTGCAAAACTTGTTTAAGTTAGATTGAATTTTTCTCATAAATTTTATTGTTAGAAATAATTACATTTTTTAACTAATTTATCCAGCTGACTACTTGAAATTTGTATGAAAGTTTATAATAAAAGTTAAAATTTCATTTTGACGGTAAAAAAAAAACCTGTTCTGATTTCAATTCATCATCATATCTGGCTAGACAGCCCAGGGTGGGCCAGTGCCTTCCTTTGAATTCGAATCCACTTCTCTCTACTTTTGACACTTGTTCGCCAGTTTTTCTCCTTTAGAGTAAGGAAATCAGTCTCAACTAAATCCAGCCATCTCAGCCTGGGTCTACCTCTTTTCCTGTTCGTTAGGGGTTTGTGTAACAGGATTTTTTTCAAATTTGAGTCATCATTCCTTCTGAAAATGTGAGCTGCCCAGTTCAATCGATGTATTTTAATGAATTTCACAATATCTGGCTCTCTGTGGATTTTATACAGTTCAGTATTATATCGTCTTCTCCAGGAATTATTTATTTTTATCCCACCAAGGATGGCCCTCAAAACTTTTCTCTCAAAAATGGCCATTTTATTTTCACCAGCTTGAGTTAGGTTCCAGGTCTCAGAGCCATAGGTAAGTATTGGCCTAATTAATGTTTTATAGAGTAAAAGTTTTGTATTTTTTGATAAAAGAGAGGATTTTAAAAAACGTCTTAAACCATAAAAATCTTTATTTGAACAAATTAGTCGACTCCGAATCTCATTGTCTATGTTATTGTCGGCAGTAACTATTGAACCAAGGTAAGTAAAATTCTGAACAGTCTGAAACCTGTGGGAACCAATCTCCAGATAGGATTCAGTAAAATTTAATTTAGCAAGTACAGGCATGTATTTGGTCTTATCGGTATTGATGATTAGTCCCATATCCCTAGTATTCAAGTCCCATATCCCTAGGTTTCAATTCAAGTAAAAATAAATGAAAACGTTGAAGAGGAATAATTAGTTTTGCTTTTGGATTATTCATTCAACATAATAACCCATTTGTTATTCACCCATATCAGTTTAAATATTAAAGCTATTACTAGAAATCTTTTCATCACTGCACACAATTATATCTACAAAAAGGAGTGCTTTCTAATATTGTATCAATGTAGCTAAAGCAAAAAAATTATCAATACAATAGTGTGAGGAGCACTTAAAAAATAAAAAAAGCAATCCTTTTTGCAGACATAATCATGTGAGCTGATGAAGAAATATCTTCCTTTCTTCCAGATTTTTATTATTATATTTTTTTAATAATGTTAATAATTTTCTTTTTCTCTTTTTTCATTATTTTGTAATTTTTTCCATGTTTTCCGTTGTTGATTTGTATTGTATTTTGATCTTATTTTACGAGTTCTATATACTTGCAACTTATGCTCAGTATTGAAACCTATTGATTTACTTATTGTGCTTTATATATATATACACACATGCAAAAACTGCTGAGAATAATTAAATAGCAAGAAAACAAATTAAGTGATATATACTACCTGCCAGCACATATGAATATGTCCATAAATTGAGTGCTTTTTAATATTGTATTAATATAGCCAGAACAAAATATGTTTTAATATATTTTGCTATATTACACAATATTAAAAAGCACTCTAAATTACGGATATAATCATGTGAGCTGGCAGGGAATTTATACGACTTAAATATTTTGTTTTCTTGCTTTTTAATTTTTTTTAAATAATTAAAACAAATGTAAAAGAATTTTTAAAATAAATATAATTATTTTTGGCAGTTGTTTTACTCATTTAATTTTTTTTCTTTCCTTGTTCTCTTTGTATTTTTATCACATTATATAGCTTCTATGTACTTACAGCTTTTAGATTTTCTTATTTAAGCATCAATAAAACTAGCTTTGTTTCGGTGGCATAATTGTTAGTATCAACATTCTGAACATTATTAAGATTATATTTGACTTCACATGTTTTTATCATATAAAATATAAAATTCTCTTCTATTTAATTAAAATTAGTTTTGTATTTTAAAGCACTTAATTATCTTAGCTTTAAGGAAGAATTGTATTTAATTCTTGTATATAGTTAACTATTAAACATTTTATAATCCTTTTTGTTTTGAATATTGTGTACTTTCATTTGCAAAAAAAAAAAATTTTTTTTTTGTATATTCAATTTTGTTTAATGACTCTGTTTTCTAACTCTCCTTTCTTTTTATTTTTAAGCTTAAAAATTGCCTGTCTTCTGTAGCAATGCTTAAATTTTTTTTATATCTTGCTTAATAGAGTTAAAAAATTTCTGTTTTCTATGTAATTTATTTATTGTACTGTTTTTTTTTATATTATTATTTTCAATTTGAAAATTTCTTAATATTTTAATTATTAATTTTATTATTGTAAATATTTAAGGAAATCTTTCTTAAGCTGTTGTAACCATTTTGGTATGTTATGTTTAAATGCTCTTACCCTTTTATGCTATAAAGTTATATATATTTACACCAGATATCTGCAGCATTTTTGATTTTAAAACTTGTACTTTGTCTTTTACCAACTTAAAAATGAGCCTTTAATTTAAGTAAAAAAATAAAAACTCTTTTAGAGCCTCTCTGTGACTATAATTTGTTTAAACCTCCAACATTCTGAGCATTAATTTTAGAAAATTTTTTGTTACAACTTTTTTCAATCCTTCTTCTAAGTTTACTTAATAATTTTTTCCATTCTTGCATTTATATTTGTTAAACATTTAATGATTCACTATGTTCTATATTTTTCTTGTTCTTGTTGCTAATAAATTATAATTTTTAATAAAATTTTTAATTTTAATATGCATGGTTTTTCTTCATCTTTTTCATTTATTTTATTTAATTTTTTCTATATTTTTCATGATCAATTGCGTTTGGAGGTTTTCTTAATACAAAATCACTGAAACAGTTTCTCCAAGTAACCTTCGATTTTCTTTATTTAAAGTAAATCACATTCAAGTCCCACAAAACAATGTTCAAGTTACAATTAAATTTATTTAGGGATATTTGCAGAACTAAAAATATTTTTTAAAAATATATACATTAGTTTAATTCAAGCTAGTTTTAAAAAAATTTTCATAAATAGTAATTTTTAAGGCATTGAGAAATGAAGTCTGCTTCGCATTTTTTTATTTGCCTATTTTTTCAAAAAAAAATTTTTAGAGTGAAATTTTTAGTATAGTTTTTTGTTAAATTATAAAAATTCAATGACATTTTTTTAAAAAGAGCTACATTATTTTAAAGTATAATTTATCATATGCAATATTTCTAAAAAATATAGGTCTGATATTTGAAACAAACTTTAAAATTTATGAAGTTACAAAATGTTATACTTAGAAATGGTAATTTTAAATTTAATCATTTGATATCAATATTAAACAATATAAAGCAAAGACTTGAATAAATGAAGGGAATAATTAGTTTAAATGAATAAAATAGTACCTTTTATAAAAATGCAACCAGATTTAAATGTTTCAAATGCAACATAGAATATTAGTTAATTTATTGTCTTGCTGTTTTAAATAATAATTAAAGAATAATCAATGAAGCTTATTATAATATGGTTTAACAACATAATTTATTAGCAAATAAGTATTTATTGTATGAAAATTAGTTTTTCTTCTTGAATTTTACAGATTTTTAATTACGAAATATTAATTGGCATTTCGTCAGCACTCTTAAAGCTAACTTTTATCTACACTGTAAAAAATTTCGGCTATGTTGCTCCAAACATTGGTATTCATTTGCTGGCTACATAAATTGGTGCTTTCACTAGCTCCAAACAACGAGAGAAGGTTGGACCAAAATAATGGTATTTTGAAAGCACCTAAAAGCAGCTAAAGGTTGCCCCAAAAATAAGTGTTTTGAAGGAAATTAAAAGAGAGAAAGGTTGCACCATTATTAGTAAATATTTGTTAAAGAAAGAGAAGATAATTTAAATCAAATTATAAATTAATTATTTAAATCGATAAAAATTAAAAAAAGAACTATTTTTATTTAAGATGTGCTATGTAATATATATATATTTATATAATTATTTTATATAATTTTTTTTTCTTTCTTTAAGTTGATATGTGTAAAATTAAAATTCTTTTATACATTTCATTCGTTAAAGCACCAACAGACGCTATATAGTTAGTACCACTAATGTTTTAAAGAGAAAATAAAAAAGAATTTTAATTTTTGGCTGAAGCAAATTCTTATTACTATGTATTTTTAAATTTTTTTATTATTTAAAAATGAAAATATTACTTTCACAAATAAAAATTTATATAAAAGAGTGGACAAATATTGGATTAGTCAACCCCCAATCTCTAATTAAGGACACATTCCAATATTAATTACATTGGTGTATAGAAATAATAAATTTGAAGTAAATAAAGGAATGTTAAAATAATGACGTAACTTAGAAATAGTAACAAAAAATATCCAGATCAATATTCAAACTTAATTTATTCATTTACAATTACTTTGTTTGTATACATAGACGAAATATAATAATTTTTATGCAAAATCTTAAAATTTAAATATGTTATACTTTTTATACATATCAGAGCATTCATTAAAAAAATACAAACTATTCTCTCAAGAATATGATAGATAGTATGTTTTTGTTACTAAGAGAGTGCATTCAGTTCAAACTTATTTTTAATTTACAGTAATTTAAAATAAAAATTATGTTAGCATATGCCTCAATGTTTATTCCAAAATTCAGTTTTGAAATTTGGGATCATCTGAAAAATATTTTAATAAGGTACTAAATTTCTTGATATACTCTGCCTCATCTGAATTAAAATTTACAATAAAACTTTTTTTACAAACATAATTTATGACTTGATAAAAAATTAAAATTTAGCTCAGTTTGGAAAAAATTACTGTCATTCTTTTACAAATTAGTAAATGGTGGTGAGTATTTGAGAAAAAGCAATATTTTTATTCTATATTCATTATTATAGATTTTCTGGTGCTATTACTTTAACTACATCACATTTTTCAGTGGATGACTCTTTATGTAAAGAACACAACAAGATTTAAAAAGATTACACACAAATAAAACTTTGCAGTCTTTTCACAAAATAATACTTGTTTTGCCAAACACAGGTTCTTCATTCTCAAAACTTGAAACTATACACATTCCTTGTTTGTAAGCTGTTCTTGAAACTAGAACTTCTCAAGTTTGCAAAAACTGTTTATAACCTTCTAGAATTCTGGTAATTTCAGCAGAATAAATATTTTTATCAATAGGTTTGACACTGGTTATAACGATATTTTTCCTTAGCCTCTTTCTTGACTAAGGCATTGAAGTTGTTGGTGCCTTTGTGCTAATGAAAGAAGATAATAAATTCTGTAATTTATGCTAATAAAATGTATAAGAAATGAAAGAACTTAAAATTTGCATCCTTGCATTTTTTTAAAACATAGAAATATCAATCAAAGTAAGTCATATTTTAATTGCAATTTTTAAAAGGCAATATTACAAAAAAATTGAGAAATTGTTGTTCTTATGTGGAAAAAAAATGTTAAAATATTTCTCTATCTGAAAAATATTTCGAGACCAAGTATTTATTCGGTTGAGGGGGGTCGATATTTTTATTTTAAGCCTCCTTTCACCCACAAAAATCCTGGAAAGGAAGGTTCTGATGTTTAAAATATTATTTTATTTTATTTTATTTATTTTTGCTGATAAAATGTGCCTAAGCACCTAAGTAGAATTTCTCCTCATGAGAAATTGCGAATTGAATTTTATGCAGAGCAATCCCGCAAAAAAATTGCAGAAGGAACTGTCAACTTTTAAAATATAAAATGAGCAACATCATAATTACTTGGATAGATCAAAGAGTTTGTGTTAAGTCTAAGAGGGCGGGATATGGCAGCTAATAAACACACAAGCGGTATTCATATTGATGGCATTAAAACTCCACATGTATACTGTTAGAGAGGATTATCTTTTTTACTAAATTTCTTTTCTTTTATGGAAGCAGATATATTTAAGAATAAAAAAAATTACTTTTATAATTAAAAATAGCTTTTCAAAAAAATTACTTTTATTTAAAAAAAAAAACTGTTAATATTGTAAAGAATACTTATGACCGTTTTCATGATCAATGAAAACATTTGAATTCATGTTTATGTTGACTTCCCCCCCTCCCAAAATACTAATGTGGGCTAAAGTAATATACATAAATCTACAAAAAAAAAAAAAAATTGCATAGAAAAATAATTATCGAAAGCAAAGTATTACGAGCATCTAAGTATTTTTTTTATTTATATTCAATAAAAAGAATTTCATTAACTTTTTAAAACCGATATTTTATTTCATTTAAAATTTGTTTCCCTTAGTTAAAAAATATTAAGAAGAAAATTTGTTTGTTTTTTTTTTAAAAAAAAATCAATAAGAAATCAGCTTATTTCTAAATGCTATAAAAAAATCTTATTCTTGACAGTATTTTGCTCAAAATTTCAATAAGATTCTTGGCGAATAAAAAAAAATTAGCACTTTGTTTTCTTAACGCCAATATTGACCACTTTATTTCCAACTTAGTGCACCCAGCCAACCTAAGGAAACCCAGTTTCCATAACAACGGCTTGAGGTGAAACGGAGTATAATTGCTTTGAAAATTTTACTGCAAAAGCATTAAAGAATGCCATAGACAAAAATTCGTGTAATTATGTGACATTACAAACGAAAATGAGCAATATCGAACATGAAAATCAAAACAGTAGCATAGATATTGATAAAAAGTTTCAATCCTAACAGAAAGTACTTACTATTATAATTTTTTTTTTGTTCGGTAGAATGCAATTAAAACACGGACCTAGAAAATTTTCACCAGCCGTAAATTTGTCGGAAAGCTATGCTGCTTATAATTGCCGTTGTGGGGGAAAAGACCATTTGAGAATGCCAACCTTAATGTATCAAAAGATACCTCAAGATAGAATCAAGTTAGCATGTCTTATATACTAGTGAATTGATGTTTATTAATCGTAGTGGTAGTTACGCCATAATACTCCCCCACCAGAATTTTATCAAGGACAGAATTCGATGAACGGATACCACTAGTTGCTGTACTTGTGAAAGACCGGGAGAGCTGGATTAAGGTCACCAGGTTTTTTTGAGTGCTGAATGTGAGAGGTGTATTAACTTCACGGTCGTAGTCTCTCCTATGTTGCATTTAGCAGTCGAGTGCATGCAGGCTGACGTTGTGTATGATCGAGACGAGACTGAGTAGCAACAGCGTGAGGATAATCATGATGCAGTCGCAAATAGCAAGTCAACTGTTCAATGTGAACCATATATCGAAGTAGTCGTGATCATATCACGTCAGCAAGTCACCAATGTGGGGGAAAAGACCATTTGAGAATGCCAACCTTAATGTATCAAAAGGTACCTCGTGATTGAATCAAGTTAGCATGTCTTATATACTAGTGAATTGATGTTTAATAATGGTAGTGGTAGTTTCGCCACACCGTATTTACAGTCACAGTTAAAGCTTGTGCCTCTCATTGTACGAAAGTTTGATGCAATCGATTGCGCCATGAATGTATTTCTCGATCATATTTACCAATTTATGGTGCAACCTAAATAAAACAAGTTTTCATTAAACCTATTTAGGGTGCAATTAGCAACTTTGCACCAAAGATTGGGTAAACATTTACCGAGTTTTTTTTTACAGTGTACTTAATTGTTGAAAGAAATACTAGACACAATAGCGAATAGATAAATAACTATTTTTCAAACAGCAATATATGAAGCAAAATTATGGTTCTTTATGCCTCTCCAAGAGCAAAAAATGAGTTTATATATCTGAGAAAAATAAGTATTTATTTACATCTAAAATAAGATAGTTTAAAACTGAAATATATTCACATTTCAAAGACTTATTAAATTTCTACTTTTGTAGATGCATAAATTGAAAAAGAAAGTTATAAAATGAGATAGCTTTTAAAATTTATTTACATATGTTCGATGAACACAAAAAGTATGCTTTTGTTGATAACACGCAAAGATGTATTTATAGAATCCCTCTTTTAAGAAATGCATGTAAGTAAAAAAGAAAAGAAGCGTGATCCTATATTAATAGCCATCTCAACCGAACTTGTCACATCTTAAGATTAACTGTTGCATTTAACGAAATAAAAATGCCTCTGAAGAAGTGACTCAAAACCCAAAACAAGTCATGAAGGAATGCCGCCACGCAGAAGCATGGTTGGAGAGAGTTTCTTCGCACACCAACACTTAAAAATTTAATTTCTTTTAAAAAGACTCGAACAAGAAACATTTGCTGCAGCTAAACCTAAAAGACCTCCTAAATATAATGTGTCAACAAAATGACATCAAATTATAAATTCAGATTCTGTAATTGAAAAAAAAAAAATTCTTAAATAACCCATTACAACCTTTGGATGAATGCAATGCACCACCGAACATAAATGAATTAAAAACACTCTTAGAGTGATGCAAAAACATTTCTCTTAGACATGACGATATTCACTTTATTATGTTCAATTTTACTATAAATTTTTATTTAGAATGAAGATGAAACACAGGACAAAAATCTACTGTAGGGGAGAGTCGGGTAGCTCCGCCCAGCGGGTACCCCCGCCCAACGTCAATTTCATATGTATAGAATATTTTCTCAAGTCAATGTGCCATCGGACATTAATTATTATATTAAAAAGAGATTATTTTCAAATTTTCAAGTATTTATGCAGCTGTTAACATGGTAAACAATAGTTTTGAAAATATGTTGAATACAGTATTCATGAAGTTAAGAAAAATTGGTTGAATGTTTCGTTTAAACTTCATTTTAATACTTATAAAATAATTTTTTCTATACATACAGCATTAAAGTATGTAGTCTTAGGTTTAATTTGCACGAAGAAAGAAGTTTATTTTTGAAAAATTGTTCGAGTAATTACAAATTTACAAAAAAATTGAATTTCGGGTAGCCCAGCTCACATGAATGTCAGGTATCACGGCCCAAATTTATTTCGTTGATAAATGTACGGTTGCAAAGATTATTATTTTATTGCTTCAAATTTGAATGTTATATGCATTTTTAACAACAAATATTGTTATTAAATGATTGTTATTAAATGATAGAATTCACTAAAAGTACATAAATATGTAATAAATAAAATAATTTTTTGATAAAAATGATAAATGAGGTTTATCTATTGTCAATACATTGGTCACTTTCATTTACTCCTGAAAAAACAGCCAAAAAACATAATTTTTGTAACTGGGCGGGGCTACCCGACGCATTTTGAAAAGAGCTGAAAAACATGTTTTTTTAAATTTCTATTTTAAGTTAAACTATTCTTTTTTTAGTTTATTCTCTTTGCATTATTTAATTATATGGTCAAACAATAGAAACATACAAAAATATTGATTATTACTCAATATTATACAGAAATATAAGCAATACTCCTTAAGTGAGCGGAGCTACCCGACTCTCCCCTAAGTGCATTTTTTTGTGTCTTTTTGACTTCAAACCCGTAAAGCGGATAATTAAAGTTCGTGTAAGCAACAGAGCACCCTATGTCTTTTTCTTTTTTTTCCCTTTAGTTTAATAAAAGTCATCACACTGTTTAACTGTCGCATAAAGTATCATACTTTTAAGCCAAATTTACCAAATACTCTAAACTTGAAGTGGAAAAAATATTAATCCTATGCACAATGGAATTAACAGTAGTTGCTTACATATTCTTCAGATTATTGATTATATAATTAAATCAGATAAAAATTGAAAAAAAATTACAGTATCTGCATACATTCAAGACTATTTTTAAGACTTACGAATATTTCGTGCATTAGAATTTCCTTGCTGAAATTCCAGTAGGATGGACACTTTGTCAGTGATCATTTGATTATAGTCTATCAAAATTAATTTAATGTGACTTTGAAATATTCTAAGACATAAGAATGTTTTACTGTGGATTATTGATAGACGCTCTACTTCCACATGTTTGTGCGGGTAATTATGTAACAGCGAATACAACTTTTGTGTAACAATAATACACACTACCCTTCAACAATGGGAGAGACACTTTAAGATTTTGACATTTTTATGAATTCCTCAAGAAATACTAAGATTATTTTATAACGTCCGAGTTTGGACCCCTACTAAGTATCTATTTAGGGTCCGAGTTTAGAAATTACAACTTCATATTAAAGGGAGTTAGACGGCTTCGAAATTAGAACCCCACCCCCACATTTTATTTTATTTATTATATTTTTATTATTATTCCATTATGCTTTCTTTAACAAAGAAAGATTAACAATTTTACTCAAAGAACTCCTTACGCATGAGAAGCTGTCGAATATATTGTAAAAATAATTTATAACAATGGATATAAGCCAATTTTCCTGGATTTTTCCTGTTTTTATCCATTATTTGCCATTTTACCAATTTAAAAAAATTATTTCCTTTATGTAGGACCCACTAAAATGTGGAAAAAGACACTGAAAAAAATAATATAATGCAAAATAATCGGAAGAAAATAAAAGAAATTTTTTTGAAAAGTTGAAAATTGCTGGGAATCGAACCTGCGCCCCCTCGCCCCAGTCTTCAGTTACTACTCCGGCGTCTTGACCACCAGACCACTCGAACACTTGAAGCCGGTCACGATTTCGCTTCAAAGCCCTCTGACGGTCAGCTATGCCATAGATCTTTGAGGGGCCCCCTGCACCCCCTAATTAACCTATAAAAATTTGCTCCAGCGAACATGTTTCGACTATTGACCCCTACTTAGGGTCCGAGTTTGAAAATTATAGCTTAATATTAAAGAGAATTAGACGACTTCGAAATTCGAAACCCAATCCGCCATTTTAGTTTATTTTTTTATTTTTATTCCATTATGCGTTCTTTAACAGAGAAAGATGCACGATTTTACTTATAGAACACCTTACGCATCATAAACTGACGAATATATTGTAAAAATAATTTAAAACAGTGGAAATAAGCCAATTTTCCTGGATTTTTCCAGTTTTTGCACATTATTCGAAATTTTACCAATTTAAAAAAAATTTTTCCTATATGTAGGTTCCTCTAAAATATAGAAAAACACATTGAAAAAAATTATAGAATGCAAAATAGTCGAAAAAAGAAAAAAAAGAAATTTTTTTGAGAAGTTGGGATTCGAACCTGCGCCTCCTCTCACCTGCCGTCAGTTGCTACTCCGGTGTCTTGACCACCAGACCACTCGAACACTCGAAGCCGGGCACGATTTCGCTTCAAAAGCCCTCTGACGGTCAGCTATGCCATGGATCTTTGAGGGGCCCCCTGCACCCCCTAATTACCCTATAAAAATTTGCTCCAGCGGACATGTTTCGACCATTGACAAATACTTAGGGTCCGAGTTTGAAAATTATAACTTAATATTAATGAGAGTTAGACGGCTTCGAAATTCGAACCCCAGACCGCCATTTTATTTTATTTTTTATTTTTTTATTATTATTTCATCATGCGTTCTTTAGCAAAGAAAGATGCACAATTTTACTCATAGAGCACCTTACGCATGAGAAACTGACGAATATATTGTAAAAATAATTTAAACAATGGAAATAAGCCAATTTTCCTGGATTTTTCCTGTTTTTATCCATTATTTGCCATTTTACCAATTTAAAAAAATTATTTCCTATATGTAGGACCCACTAAAATGTGGAAAAAGACATTGAAAAAAATAATATAATGCAAAATAATCGGAAGAAAATAAAAGAAATTTTTTTGAAAATGCTGGGAATCGAACCTGCGCCCCCTCGCCCCAGCCGTCAGTTACTAGTCTAGAATCTTGATCATCATACCACTAGAACACGAGAAGCCCGCCACAATATCTCTTCAAAAGTCCTCTCACTTACAGCTATGCACTAGAACTTTGAGGGCCCCCCTGCACTCGCTAATTCACCTATAAAAATTTCCTGCGACAGATATGCTTGGACCATAGATCCCTACTTAGGGTCCGAGTTTGAAAATTATAACTTAATATTAAAGGGAGTTAGATGACTTCGAAATTCGAACCCCACCCCGACATTTTACTTTATTTAGTATATTTTTATTATTATTCCATTATGCGTTCTTTAACAGAGAAAGATGCTCAATTTTACTAATAGAACAACTTTCGCATGAGAAACTCTCGAATATAATGTAAAAATAATTTAAAACAATAGAAATAAGCAAATTTTCCTGGATTTTTCCAGTTTTTACCCATTATTCACCATTTTACCAATTTAAAAAAATTATTTCCTATATGTAAGACCCTCTAAAATGTGGAAAAGCACATTGAAAAAATAATATAATGCAAAATAATCAGAAGAAAAAGAAAGAAATCTTTTTGAAAAGTTGATAAAGCGGGGATTCGAACCTGTGCCCCCTCGCCCCAGCCGTCAGTTACAAGTCCGGTGTCTTGACCACCAGACCACTCGAACACTTTAAGCTGGTCACGATTTCGCTTCAAAAGCCCTCTGACGGTCAGCTATGCCATAGAACTTTGAGGGGCCCCCTGCACCCCCTAATTCACCTATAAAATTTTCCTGCAGCAGATATGTTTGGACCATAGAGCCCTACTTAGGGTCCGAGTTTGGAAATTATAATTTAATATTAAAGAGAGATAGACGGCTTCGAAATTCGAACCCCAGCCCGCCATATTATTTTATTTTTTATTTTTTTATTATTATTCCATTATGCGTTCTTTAGCAAAGAAAGATGCACAATTTTACTCATAGAGCACCTTACGCATGAGAAACTGACGAATATATTGTAAAAATAATTTAAACAATGGAAATAAGCCAATTTTCCTGGATTTTTCCTGTTTTTATCCATTATTCGCCATTTTACCAATTTAAAAAAATTATTTCCTATATGTAGGACCCTCTAAAATGTGGAAAAACACATTGAAAAAAATAATATAATGCAAAATAATCGGAAGAAAAAAAAAGAAATGTTTTTGAAAAGTTGAAAATGCTGGGATTCAAACCTGCGCCCCCTCGCCCCAGCCGTCAGTTACTAGTCCAGTGTCTTGACCATCATACCACTAGAACTCGAGAAGCCTGCCACAATATCTTTACAAATTTAAAAAATATATTTCCTATACGTAGGTTCCTCTAAAATATAGAAAAACACATTGAAAAAAAATAATAGAATGCAAAATAGGCGAAAAAAGAAAAAAAAGATATTTTTTTGAAAAGTTGACAAAGTTGGGATTCGAACCTGCACCTCCTCTCACCTGCCGTCAGTTACTACTCTGTTGTCTTGACCACCAGACCACTCGAACACTTGAAGCCGGTCACGATTTCGCTTCAAAAGCCCTCTGACGGTCAGCTATGCCATAGATCTTTGAGGGACCCCCTGATCCCCCTAATTAACCTATAAAAATTTTTTCCAGCGAACATGTTTCGACCATTGACCCCTACTTAGGGTCCGAGTTTGAAAATTATAACTTAATATTAAAGAGAGTTAGACGACTTCGAAATTCAAGCCCCAATCCGCCATTTTATTTTATTTTTTTATTTTTATTCCATTATGCGTTCTTTAACCGAGAAAGATGCACAATTTTACTCATAGAACACCTTACGCATGAGAAACTGACGAATATATTGTAAAAATAATTTAAACAATGGAAATAAGCCAATTTTCCTGGATTTTTCCAGTTTTTACCCATTATTCACCATTTTATCAATTTAAAAAAATTATTTCCTATATGTAAGACCCTCTAAAATGTGGAAAAGCACAGTGAAAAAATAATGTAATGCAAAATAAACAGAAGAAAAAAAAAGATATCTTTTTGAAAAGTTCACAACGCTGGGATTCGAACCTGTGCCCCCTCGCCCCAGTCGCCAGTTACTACTCCGGTGTCTTGACCACCAAACCACTCGAACACTTGAAGCCGGTCACGATTTCGCTTCAAAAGCCCTCTGACGGTCAGCTATGCCATAGATCTTTGAGGGACCCCTGCACCCCCTAATTAACCTATAAAAATTTGCTCCAGCGGACATGTTTCGACCATTGACCCCTACTTAGGGTCCGAGTTTGAAAATTATAACTTAATATTAAAGAGAGTTAGACGGCTTCGAAATTCAAACCCCAATCCACCATTTTATTTTATTTTTTTATTTTTTTATTTTTATTCCATTATGCGTTCTTTAACAAAGAAAGATGCACGATTCTACTTATAGAACACCTTACGCATGAGAAACTGACGAATATATTGTAAAAATTATTTAAACAATGGAAATAAGCCAATTTTCCTGGATTTTTCCAGTTTTTACCCATTATTCACCATTTTATCAATTTAAAAAAATTATTTCCTATATGTAAGACCCTCTAAAATGTGGAAAAGCACAGTGAAAAAATAATATAACGCAAAATATGTAGAAGAAAAAAAAAGAAATCTTTTTGAAAAGTTGACAAGGCTGGGATTCGAACCTGAGCCCCCTCGCCCCAGTCGTCAGTTAATACTCCGGTGTCTTGACCACCAGACCACTCGAACACTTGAAGCCGGTCACGATTTCGCTTCAAAAGCCCTCCGACGGTCAGCTATGCCATAGATGTTTGAGGGGCCCCCTGCATCCCCTAATTAACCTATAAAAATTTGCTGCAGCGAACATGTTTCGACCATTGACCCCTACTTAGGGTCCGAGTTTGAAAATTATAACTTAATATTAAAGAGAGTTAGACGACTTCAAAATTCAAACCCCAATCCGGCATTTTATTTTATTTTTTTATTTTTATTCCATTATGCGTTCTTTAACAGAGAAAGATGCACAATTTTACTCATAGAACACCTTACTCATGAGAAACTGACGAATATATTGTAAAAATAATTTAAACAATGGAAATAAGCCATTTTTCCTGGATTTCTCCAGTTTTTACCCATTATTCACCATTTTACCAATTTAAAAAAATTATTTCCTATATGTAAGACCCTCTAAAATGTGGAAAAGCACATTGAAAAAATAATATAATGCAAAATAATCAGAAGAAAAAGAAAGAAATCTTTTTGAAAAGTTGATAAAGCGGGGATTCGAACCTGTGCCCCCTCGCCCCAGCCGTCAGTTACAAGTCCGGTGTCTTGACCACCAGACCACTCGAAGACTTTAAGCTGGTCACGATTTCGCTTCAAAAGCCCTCTGACGGTCAGCTATGCCATAGACCTTTGAGGGGCCCCCTGCACCCCCTAATTCACCTATAAAATTTTCCTGCCGCAGATATGTTTGGACCATAGAGCCCTACTTAGGGTCCGAGTTTGGAAATTATAATTTAATATTAAAGAGAGATAGACGGCTTCAAAATTCGAACCCCAGGCCGCCATATTATTTTATTTTTTATTTTTTTATTATTATCCCATTTTGCGTTCTTTAACAAAGAAAGATGCACGATTCTACTTATAGAACACCTTACGCATCATAATGTGACGAATATATTGTAAAACTAATTTAAAACAATGGAAATAAGCCAATTTTCCTGGATTTTTCCAGTTTTTACACATTATTCGAAATTTTACCAATTTAAAAAAATATTTCCTATATGTAGACTCCTCTAAAATATAGAAAAACACATTGAAAAAAATAATAGAATGCAAAATAGGCGAAAAAAGAAAAAAAAAAGAAATTTTTTTGAAAATTTGGGATTCGAAACTGCGCCTCCTCTCACCTGCCGTCAGTTACTACTCCGGTGTCTTGACCACCAGACCACTCGAACACTTGAAGCCGGTCACGATTTCGCTTCAAAAGCCCTCTGACGGTCAGCTATGCCATAGACCTTTGAGGGGCCCCCTGCACCCCCTAATTACCCTATAAAAATTTGCTCCAGCGGACATGTTTCGACCATTGACCCTTACTTAGGGTCCGAGTTTGAAAATTATAACTTAATATAAAAGAGAGTTAGACGGCTTCGAAATTCGATCCCCAGCCCGGCATTTTATTTCATTTTTTATTTTTTTATTAATATTCCATTATGCGTTCTTTAGCAAAGAAAGATGCACAATTTTACTCATAGAGCACCTTACGCATGAGAAACTGACGAATATATTGTAAAAATAATTTAAACAATGGAAATAAGCCAATTTTCCTGGATTTTTCCTGTTTTTATCCATTATTCGCCATTTTACCAATTTAAAAAAATTATTTCCTATATGTAGGACCCTCTAAAATGTGGAAAAACACATTGAAAAAAATAATATAATGCAAAATAATCGGAAGAAAAAAAAAGAAATGTTTTTGAAAAGTTGAAAATGCTGGGATTCGAACCTGCGCCCCCTCGCCCCAGCCGTCAGTTACTAGTCCAGTGTCTTGACCATCATACCACTAGAACACGAGAAGCCTGCCACAATATCTTTACAAATTTAAAAAATATATTTCCTATACGTAGGTTCCTGTAAAATATAGAAAAACACATTGAAAAAAATAATAGAATGCAAAATAGGCGAAAAAAGAAAAAAAAGAAATTTTTTTGAAAAGTTGACAAAGTTGGGATTCGAACCTGCGCCTCCTCTCACCTGCCGTCAGTTACTACTCTGTTGTCTTGACCACCAGACCACTCGAACACTTGAAGCCGGTCACGATTTCGCTTCAAAAGCCCTCTGACGGTCAGCTATGCCATAGATCTTTGAGGGACCCCCTGATCCCCCTAATTAACCTATAAAAATTTGTTCCAGCGAACATGTTTCGACCATTGACCCCTACTTAGGGTCCGAGTTTGAAAATTATAACTTAATATTAAAGAGAGTTAGACGACTTCGAAATTCAAACCCCAATCCGCCATTTTATTTTATTTTTTTATTTTTATTCCATTATGCGTTCTTTAACAGAGAAAGATGCACAATTTTACTCATAGAACACCTTACGCATGAGAAACTGACGAATATATTGTAAAAATAATTTAAACAATGGAAATAAGCCAATTTTCCTGGATTTTTCCAGTTTTTACCCATTATTCACCATTTTATCAATTTAAAAAAATTATTTCCTATATGTAAGACCCTCTAAAATGTGGAAAAGCACAGAGAAAAAATAATGTAATGCAAAATAAACAGAAGAAAAAAAAAGAAATCTTTTTGAAAAGTTCACAACGCTGGGATTCGAACCTGTGCCCCCTCGCCCCAGTCGCCAGTTACTACTCCGGTGTCTTAACCACCAGACCACTCGAACACTTGAAGCCGGTCACGATTTCGCTTCAAAAGCCCTCTGACGGTCAGCTATGCCATAGATCTTTGAGGGACCCCTGCACCCCCTAATTAACCTATAAAAATTTGCTCCAGCGGACATGTTTCGACCATTGACCCCTACTTAGGGTCCGAGTTTGAAAATTATAACTTAATATTAAAGAGAGTTAGACGGCTTCGAAATTCGAAACCCAATCCGCCATTTTATTTTATTTTTTATTTTTTTATTTTTATTCCATTATGCGTTCTTTAACAAAGAAAGATGCACGATTCTACTTATAGAACACCTTACGCATCATAAACTGACGAATATATTGTAAAAATAATTTAAAACAATGGAAATAAGCCGATTTTCCTGGATTTTTCCAGTTTTTACCCATTATTCACCATTTTACCAATTTAAAACAATTTTTTCCTATATGTAAGACCCTCTAAAATGTGGAAAAGCACAAGAATAATATAATGCAAAATAATCAGAAGAAAAAAAAGAAATCTTTTTGAAAAGTTAATAAAGCTGGGATTCGAACCTGTGTCCCCTCGCCCCTGCCGTCAGTTACTACTCCGGTGTCTTGACCACCAGACCACTCGAACACTTGAAGCCGGTCACGATTTCGCTTCAAAAGCCCTCTGACGGTCAGCTATGCCATAGATCTTTGAGGGGCACCCTGCACCCCCCAATTGTCCTATAAAAATTTGCTCCATCGAACATGTTTCGACCATTGACCCCTACTTAGGGTCCGAGTTTGAAAATTATAACTTAATATTAAAGAGAGTTAGACGACTTCGAAATTCATACCCCAATCCGCCATTTTATTTTATTTTTTTATTTTTATTCCATTATGCGTTCTTTAACAGAGAAAGATGCACAATTTTACTCATAGAACACCTTACTCATGAGAAACTGACGAATATATTGTAAAAATAATTTAAACAATGGAAATAAGCCATTTTTCCTGGATTTCTCCAGTTTTTACCCATTATTCACCATTTTACCAATTTATAAAAATTATTTCCTATATGTAAGACCCTCTAAAATGTGGAAAAGCACATTAAAAAAAATAATATAATGCAAAATAATCAGAAGAAAAAAAAAGAAATCTTTTTGAAAAGTTGAAAAAGCGGGGATTCGAACCTGCGCCCCCTCGCCCCAGTCGTCAGTTACTAGTCCAGTGTCTTGACCATCATACCACTAGAACAAGAGAAGCCTGCCACAATATCTCTTCAAAAGTCCTCTCACTGTCAGCTATGCACTAGAACTTTGAGGCCCCCCCTGCACCCGCTAATTCACCTATAAAAATTTCCTTCAGCAGATATGCTTGGACCATAGACCCCTACTTAGGGTCTGAGTTTGAAAATTATAACTTAATATTAAAGGGAGTTAGATGACTTCGAAATTCGAACCCCTCCCCGACATTTTATTTTATTTAGTATATTTTCATTATTATTCTATTATGCGTTCTTTAACAGAGAAAGATGCTCAATTTTACTCATAGAACAACTTTCGCATGAGAAACTCTCGAATATATTGTAAAAATAATTTAAAACAATGGAAATAAGCAAATTTTCCTGAATTTTTCCAGTTTTTACACATTATTCGAAATTCTACCAATTTAAAAAAATATATTTCCTATATGTAGGTTCCTCTAAAGTATGGATAAACACATTGAAAAAAATAATAGAATGCAAAATAGGCGAAAAAAGAAAAAGAAGAAATTTTTTTGAAAAGTTGACAAAGTTGGGATTCGAACCTGCACCTCCTCTCACCTGCCGTCAGTTACTACTCCGGTGTCTTGACCACCAGACCACTCGAACTCTTGAAGCCGGTCACGATTTCGCTTGAAGAGCCCTCTGACGGTCAGCTCTGCCTTAGACCTTTGAGGGGCCCCCAGCACCCCCTAATTAACCTATAAAAATTTGCTCCAGCGGACATGTTTCGACCATTGACCCCTTCTTAGGGTCCGAGTTTGAAAATTATAACTTAATATTAAAGAGAGTCAGACGGCTTCGAAATTCGAAACCCAATCCGCCATTTTACTCTATTTTTTTTTTTTTTTTTTATTCCATTATGCGTTCTTTAACAAAGAAAGATGCACGATTCTACTTATAGAACACCTTACGCATCATAAACTGACGAATATATTGTAAAAATAATTTGAAACAATAGAAATAAGCCAATTTTCCTGGATTTTTCCAGTTTTTACACATTATTCGAAATTTTACCAATTTAAAAAAAATATTTCCTGTATGAAGGTTCCTCTAAAATATAGAAAAACACATTGAAAAAAATAATAGAATGCAAAATAGGCGAAAAAAGAAAAAAAAGAAATTTTTTTGAAAAGTTGGGATTCGAACCTGCGCCTCCTCTCTCCTGCCGTCAGTTACTACTCCGGTGTCTTGACCACCAGACCACTCGAACACTTGAAGCCGGTCACGATTTCGCTTCAAAAGCCCTCTGACAGTCAGCTATGCCATAGATCTTTGAGGGACCCCCTGCACCCCCTAATTAACCTATAAAAATTTGCTCCAGCGAACATGTTTCGACCATTGACCCCTACTTAGGGTCCGAGTTTGAAAATTATAACTTAATATTAAAGAGAGTTAGACGACTTCAAAATTCAAACCCCAATCCGGCATTTTATTTTATTTTTTTTTTTTTATTCCATTATGCGTTCTTTAACAGAGAAAGATGCACAATTTTACTCATAGAACACCTTACTCATGAGAAACTGACGAATATATTGTAAAAATAATTTAAACAATGGAAATAAGCCATTTTTCCTGGATTTCTCCAGTTTTTACCCATTATTCACCATTTTACCAATTTATAAAAATTATTTCCTATATGTAAGACCCTCTAAAATGTGGAAAAGCACATTAAAAAAAATAATATAATGCAAAATAATCAGAAGAAAAAAAAAGAAATCTTTTTGAAAAGTTGAAAAAGCGGGGATTCGAACCTGCGCCCCCTCGCCCCAGCCGTCAGTTACTAGTCCAGTGTCTTGACCATCATACCACTAGAACAAGAGAAGCCTGCCACAATATCTCTTCAAAAGTCCTCTCA
This sequence comes from Parasteatoda tepidariorum, assembly GCF_982258835.1. Taxonomy (NCBI): domain Eukaryota; kingdom Metazoa; phylum Arthropoda; class Arachnida; order Araneae; family Theridiidae; genus Parasteatoda; species Parasteatoda tepidariorum. The sequence continues at coordinate 4,305,975 of NC_141757.1, read as the reverse complement.
CTGTCAGCTATGCACTAGAACTTTGAGGCCCCCCCTGCACCCGCTAATTCACCTATAAAAATTTCCTTCAGCAGATATGCTTGGACCATAGACCCCTACTTAGGGTCTGAGTTTGAAAATTATAACTTAATATTAAAGGGAGTTAGATGACTTCGAAATTCGAACCCCTCCCCGACATTTTATTTTATTTAGTATATTTTCATTATTATTCTATTATGCGTTCTTTAACAGAGAAAGATGCTCAATTTTACTAATAGAACAACTTTCGCATGAGAAACTCTCGAATATATTGTAAAAATAATTTAAAACAATGGAAATAAGCCAATTTTCCTGGATTTTTCCAGTTTTTACCCATTATTCACCATTTTACCAATTTAAAAAAATTATTTCCTATACGTAAGACCCTCTAAAATGTGGAAAAACACATTGAAAAAATAATATAATGCAAAATAATCGGAAGAAAAAAAAAGAAATCTTTTTGAAAAGTTGATAAAGCGGCGATTCGAACCTGCGCCCCCACGCCCCAGCCGTCAGTTACAAGTCCGGTGTCTTGACCACCAGACCATTCAATCACTTGAAGCCGCTCACGATTTCGCTTCAAGAGCCCTCTGACGGTCAGCTATGCCATAGACCTTTGAGGGGCCCCCAGCACCCCCTAATTAACCTATAAAAATTTGCTCCAGCGGACATGTTTCGACCATTGACCCCTACTTAGGGTCCGAGTTTGAAAATTATAACTTAATATTAAAGGGAGTTAGATGACTTCGAAATTCGAACCCCACCCCGACATTTTATTTTATTTATTATATTTTTATTATTATTCCATTATGCGTTCTTTAACTAAGAAAGATGATCAATTTTACTAATAGAACAACTTACGCATGAGAAACTCTCGAATATATTGTAAAAATAATTTAAAACAATGGAAATAAGCCAATTTTCCTGTAATTTTCCAGTTTTTACCCATTATTCACCATTTTACCAACATAAAAAAATTATTTCCTATATGTAAGACCCTCTAAAATGTGGAAAAACACATTGAAAAAATAATATAATGCAAAATAATCAGAAGAAAAAAAAAGAAATTTTTTTGAAAAGTTGATAAAGCTGGGATTCGAACCTGTGCCCCCTCGCCCCAGCCGTCAGTTACTAGTCCGGTGTCTTGACCAGCATACCACTAGAACACGAGAAGCCTGCCACAATATCTCTTAAAAGGTCATCTCACTGTCAGCTGCAATAGAACTTTGATGGCCTCCCTGCACCCGTTAATTCACCTATAAAATTTTCCTGCAGCAGATATGTTTGGACCATAGAGCCCTACTTAGGGTCCGAGTTTGAAAATTATAATTTATTATTAAAGAGAGATAGACGGCTTCGAAATTCGAAACCCAGCCCGCCATATTTGTTTATTTTTTATTTTTTTATTATTATTCCATTATGCGTTCTTTAACAAAGAAAGATGCACGATTCTGCTTATAGAACACCTTACGCATCATAAACTGACGAATATATTGTAAAAATAATTTAAAACAATGGAAATATGCCAATTTTCCGGGATTTTTCCAGTTTTTACACATTATTCGAAATTTTACAAATTTAAAAAAATTATTTCCTATATGTTGGATTCTCTAAAATAAAGAAAAACACATTGAAAAAAATAATAGAATGCAAAATGGGCGAAAAAAGAAATTTTTTTGAAAAGTTGACAAGGTTGGGATTCAAACCTGCGCCTCCTCTCATCTGCCGTCAGTTACTACTCCGGTGTCTTGACCACCAGACCACTCGAACACTATAAGCTGGTCACGATTTCGCTTCAAAAGTCCTCTGATGGTCAGTTATGCCATAGACCTTTGAGGGGCCCCCTTCACCCCCTAATTATCCTATAAAAATTTACTCCAGCGGACATGTTTTGACCATTGACCCCTACTTAGGGTTCGAGTTTGAAAATTATAACTTAATATTAAAGAGAGTTAGACGGCTTCGAAATTCGAACCCCAGCCCGCCAATTTGTTTTATTTTTTATTTTTTTATTATTATTCCATTATGCGTTCTTTAACAAAGAAAGATGCACAATTTTACTCATAGAGCACCTTACGCATGAGAAACTGACGAATATATTGTAAAAATAATTTAAACAATGGAAATAAGCCAATTTTCCTGGATTTTTCCTGTTTTTATTCATTATTCGCCATTTTACCAATTTAAAAAAATTATTTCCTGTATGTAGGACCCAATAAAATGTGGAAAAACACATTGAAAAAAATAGTATAATGCAAAATAATCGGAAGAAAAAAAAAGAATTTTTTTTGAAAAGTTGAAAATGCTGGGATTCGAACCTGCGCCCCCTCACCCCAACCGTCAGTTACTAGTCCAGTGTCTTGACCATCATACCACTAGAACACGAGAAGCCTGCCACAATATCTCTTCAAAAGTCCTCTCACTGTCAGCTATGCACTAGAACTTTGAAGGCCCCCCCTGCACTCGCTAATTCACCTATAAAAATTTCCTGCAGCAGATATGCTTGGACCATAGACCCCTACTTAGGGTCCGAGTTTGAAAATTATAACTTAATATTAAAGGGAGTTAGAGGACTTCGAAAGTCGAGCCCCACTCCGACATTTTTTTTATTTAATATATTTTTATTATTATTCCATTATGCGTTCTTAAACAGAGAAAGATGCTCAATTTTACTAATAGAGCAACTTTCGCATGAAAAACTCTCGAATATATTGTAAAAATAATTTAAAACAATGGAAATAAGCCAATTTTCCTGGATTTTTCCAGTTTTTACCCATTATTCACCATTTTACCAATTTAAAAAAATTATTTCCTATACGTAAGACCCTCTAAAATGTGGAAAAACACATTGAAAAAATAATATAATGCAAAATAATCGGAAGAAAAAAAGAGAAATCTTTTTGAAAAGTTGATAAAGCGGCGATTCGAACCTGCGCCCCCACGCCCCAGCCGTCAGTTACAAGTCCGGTGTCTTGACCACCAGACCATTCGATCACTTGAAGCCGCTCACGATTTCGATTCAAGAGCCCTCTGACGGTCAGCTATGCCATAGACCTTTGAGGGGCCCCCAGCACCCCCTAATTAACCTATAAAAATTTGCTCCAGCGGACATGTTTCGACCATTGACCCCTACTTAGGGTCCGAGTTTGAAAATTATAACTTAATATTAAAGGGAGTTAGATGACTTCGAAATTCGAACCCCACCCCGACATTTTATTTTATTTATTATATTTTTATTATTATTCCATTATGCGTTCTTTAACTAAGAAAGATGCTCAATTTTACTAATAGAACAACTTACGCATGAGAAACTCTCGAATATATTGTAAAAATAATTTAAAACAATGGAAATAAGCCAATTTTCCTGTAATTTTCCAGTTTTTACCCATTATTCACCATTTTACCAACATAAAAAAATTATTTCCTATATGTAAGACCCTCTAAAATGTGGAAAAACACATTGAAAAAATAATATAATGCAAAATAATCAGAAGAAAAAAAAAGAAATTTTTTTGAAAAGTTGATAAAGCTGGGATTCGATTCTGTGCCCCCTCGCCCCAGCCGTCAGTCACTAGTCCGGTGTCTTGACCAGCATACCACTAGAACACGAGAAGCCTGCCACAATTTCTCTTAAAAGGTCATCTCACTGTCAGCTGCAATAGAACTTTGATGGCCTCCCTGCACCCGTTAATTCACCTATAAAATTTTCCTGCAGCAGATATGTTTGGACCATAGAGCCCTACTTAGGGTCCGAGTTTGAAAATTATAATTTATTATTAAAGAGAGATAGACGGCTTCGAAATTCGAAACCCAGCCCGCCATATTTGTTTATTTTTTATTTTTTTATTATTATTCCATTATGCGTTCTTTAACAAAGAAAGATGCACGATTCTGCTTATAGAACACCTTACGCATCATAAACTGACGAATATATTGTAAAAATAATTTAAAACAATGGAAATATGCCAATTTTCCGGGATTTTTCCAGTTTTTACACATTATTCGAAATTTTACAAATTTAAAAAAATTATTTCCTATATGTTGGATTCTCTAAAATAAAGAAAAACACATTGAAAAAAATAATAGAATGCAAAATGGGCGAAAAAAGAAATTTTTTTGAAAAGTTGACAAGGTTGGGATTCAAACCTGCGCCTCCTCTCATCTGCCGTCAGTTACTACTCCGGTGTCTTGACCACCAGACCACTCGAACACTCGAAGCCGGGCACGATTTCGCTTCAAAAGCCCTCTGACGGTCAGCTATGCCATGGATCTTTGAGGGGCCCCCTGCACCCCCTAATTACCCTATAAAAATTTGCTCCAGCGGACATGTTTCGACCATTGACAAATACTTAGGGTCCGAGTTTGAAAATTATAACTTAATATTAATGAGAGTTAGACGGCTTCGAAATTCGAACCCCAGACCGCCATTTTATTTTATTTTTTATTTTTTTATTATTATTTCATCATGCGTTCTTTAGCAAAGAAAGATGCACAATTTTACTCATAGAGCACCTTACGCATGAGAAACTGACGAATATATTGTAAAAATAATTTAAACAATGGAAATAAGCCAATTTTCCTGGATTTTTCCTGTTTTTATTCATTATTCGCCATTTTACCAATTTAAAAAAATTATTTCCTGTATGTAGGACCCAATAAAATGTGGAAAAACACATTGAAAAAAATAGTATAATGCAAAATAATCGGAAGAAAAAAAAAGAATTTTTTTTGAAAAGTTGAAAATGCTGGGATTAGAACCTGCGCCCCCTCACCCCAACCGTCAGTTACTAGTCCAGTGTCTTGACCATCATGCCACTAGAACACGAGAAGCCTGCCACAATATCTCTTCAAAAGTCCTCTCACTGTCAGCTATGCACTAGAACTTTGAAGGCCCCCCCTGCACTCGCTAATTCACCTATAAAAATTTCCTGCAGCAGATATGCTTGGACCATAGACCCCTACTTAGGGTCCGAGTTTGAAAATTATAACTTAATATTAAAGGGAGTTAGAGGGCTTCGAAAGTCGAGCCCCACCCCGACATTTTTTTTATTTAGTATATTTTTATTATTATTCCATTATGCGTTCTTAAACAGAGAAAGATGCTCAATTTTACTAATAGAGCAACTTTCGCATGAAAAACTCTCGAATATATTGTAAAAATAATTTAAAACAATGGAAATAAGCCAATTTTCCTGGATTTTTCCAGTTTTTACCCATTATTCACCATTTTACCAATTTAAAAAAATTATTTCCTATACGTAAGACCCTCTAAAATGTGGAAAAACACATTGAAAAAATAATATAATGCAAAATAATCGGAAGAAAAAAAAAGAAATCTTTTTGAAAAGTTGATAAAGCGGCGATTCGAACCTGCGCCCCCACGCCCCAGCCGTCAGTTGCAAGTCCGGTGTCTTGACCACCAGACCATTCGATCACTTGAAGCCGCTCACGATTTCGCTTCAAGAGCCCTCTGACGGTCAGCTATGCCATAGACCTTTGAGGGGCCCCCAGCACCCCCTAATTAACCTATAAAAATTTGCTCCAGCGGACATGTTTTGACCATTGACCCCTACTTAGGGTCCGAGTTTGAAAATTATAACTTAATATTAAAGGGAGTTAGATGACTTCGAAATTCGAACCCCACCCCGACATTTTATTTTATTTATTATATTTTTATTATTATTCCATTATGCGTTCTTTAACTAAGAAAGATGCTCAATTTTACTAATAGAACAACTTACGCATGAGAAACTCTCGAATATATTGTAAAAATAATTTAAAACAATGGAAATAAGCCAATTTTCCTGTAATTTTCCAGTTTTTACCCATTATTCACCATTTTACCAACATAAAAAAATTATTTCCTATATGTAAGACCCTCTAAAATGTGGAAAAACACATTGAAAAAATAATATAATGCAAAATAATCAGAAGAAAAAAAAAGAAATTTTTTTGAAAAGTTGATAAAGCTGGGATTCGAACCTGTGCCCCCTCGCCCCAGCCGTCAGTTACTAGTCCGGTGTCTTGACCAGCATACCACTAGAACACGAGAAGCCTGCCACAATTTCTCTTAAAAGGTCATCTCACTGTCAGCTGCAATAGAACTTTGATGGCCTCCCTGCACCCGTTAATTCACCTATAAAATTTTCCTGCAGCAGATATGTTTGGACCATAGAGCCCTACTTAGGGTCCGAGTTTGAAAATTATAATTTATTATTAAAGAGAGATAGACGGCTTCGAAATTCGAAACCCAGCCCGCCATATTTGTTTATTTTTTATTTTTTTATTATTATTCCATTATGCGTTCTTTAACAAAGAAAGATGCACGATTCTGCTTATAGAACACCTTACGCATCATAAACTGACGAATATATTGTAAAAATAATTTAAAACAATGGAAATAAGCCAATTTTCCGGGATTTTTCCAGTTTTTACACATTATTCGAAATTTTACAAATTTAAAAAAATTATTTCCTATATGTTGGATTCTCTAAAATAAAGAAAAACACATTGAAAAAAATAATAGAATGCAAAATGGGCGAAAAAAGAAATTTTTTTGAAAAGTTTGGGATTCAAACCTGCGCCTCCTCTCATCTGCCGTCAGTTACTACTCCGGTGTCTTGACCACCAGACCACTCGAACACTTTAAGCTGGTCACGATTTCGCTTCAAAAGTCCTCTGATGGTCAGCTATGCCATAGACCTTTAAGGGGCCCCCTTCACCCCTAATTACCCTATAAAAATTTACTCCAGCGGACATGTTTTGACCATTGACCCCTACTTAGGGTCCGAGTTTGAAAATTATAACTTAATATTAAAGAGAGTTAGACGACTTCGAAATTCAAACCCCAATCCGCCATTTTATTTTATTTTTTTATTTTTATTCCATTATGCGTTCTTTAACCGAGAAAGATGCACAATTTTACTCATAGAGCGCCTTACGCATGAGAAACTGACGAATATATTGTAAAAATAATTTAAACAATGGAAATAAGCCAATTTTCCTGGATTTTTCCTGTTTTTATTCATTATTCGCCATTTTACCAATTTAAAAAAATTATTTCCTGTATGTAGGACCCAATAAAATGTGGAAAAACACATTGAAAAAAATAGTATAATGCAAAATAATCGGAAGAAAAAAAAAGAAATTTTTTTGAAAAGTTGAAAATGCTGGGATTCGAACCTGCGCCCCCTCGCCCCAACCGTCAGTTACTAGTCCAGTGTCTTGACCATCATACCACTAGAACACGAGAAGCCTGCCACAATATCTCTTCAAAAGTCCTCTCACTGTCAGCTATGCACTAGAACTTTGAAGGCCCCCCCTGCACTCGCTAATTCACCTATAAAAATTTCCTGCAGCAGATATGCTTGGACCATAGACCCCTACTTAGGGTCCAAGTTTGAAAATTATAACTTAATATTAAAGGGAGTTAGATGGCTTCGAAATTCGAACCCCACCCCGACATTTTTTTTATTTAGTATATTTTTATTATTATTCCATTATGCGTTCTTAAACAGAGAAAGATGCTCAATTTTACTAATAGAACAACTTTCGCAGGAAAAACTCTCGAATATATTGTAAAAATAATTTAAAACAATGGAAATAAGCCAATTGTCCTGGATTTTTCCAGTTTTTACCCATTATTCACCATTTTACCAATTTAAAAAAATTATTTCCTATACGTAAGACCCTCTAAAATGTGGAAAAACACATTGAAAAAATAATATAATGCAAAATAATCAGAAGAAAAAAAAAGAAATCTTTTCGAAAAGTTGATAAAGCTGGGATTCGAACTTGCGCCCCCTCGCCCCAGCCGTGAGTTACTAGTCCGGTGTCTTGACCATCATACCACTAGAACACGAGAAGCCTGCCTCAATATCAAAGCAAAAAATTCAAAGACATTTTTCAATGTTAACTAACGCAAGGCGCGATATCAGACCTTATTATTGACCCTTAATATTTTAATTGGATCATGTGTTATACCGGGTAAGAGTGTACCCTACCAGAGGAAATAATTATAGGTCAATTAGGGGGTACACAATGTGGCCCTGTATTTTACTATGTATGCGTATCTAAAATAAGTGTTCGGAGGGTTAACAAACGGCACGATATCTGCCCAATATTAACCTATAATATTTTAATTGGGACATGTTTTATATTACCTAGGTATAGTGTACCCTACCAGAGGCAATAATTATAGACCCCATAGGGTATACACAACGTTACCCTAAAGTTTACTGTGTATGTATATCTAAAATAGAGTTGCGTAAAGCTTTAAAATGAGGAAATTCGCGTTCTAAAACCCTTTATAATTAGGATGCTCCTATATCTCCCTCTCCTCTTGGATTCCTTTTTCTACCATTATATACATTATTCGCATCTTTAACAAAGCTCCAATATGGAAAGTATTGAATAAAGAAGTTAAAACAAAATAAAATAGATGATTTATCCAGTTTTTTTACTCCATTTTTGCGCATTATTCGCATTTTCCCGATGGAAAATTTTTTTAATTTTGTTTATAGAACCCTTTAAAATATTGAAAAACACATGAAAAAATAAATATAAGATAAAATAAAAAAAATAAAAATTTAGAAATTGATCACAGCCAGGGTTTGAACCCGCGTCAGCACTCTCAACAAATCTTACGCGAGCTCTGCTCTTACCACTTATCCACGCCTAAACCTATCCACTGAAACACGCCAAGTCTGTTTCCTATCTGGGATCAAACCTTTAAGTGAAAAGTTTAAAAATAGTTCATATTTCTAAATCTAAACCAGTTTACTTATAACACTTCTGAATGACAAATTTTTTTTTTCTTGTTGAAGGAGTGGATTCTGATGTCATAAGCAATCTCCGCCTCTTTTTGAGTCACTTGATTGTTGTTATTGTTGCAGTTAATTTACGTCGTACTAGAGCTTGCACAATGGGCTATTGGCGACGATCTGGGAAACATCCTTGAGGATGATCCGATGACCATCACAATTTTGAACCTCTGCAGAGGGGATGGCACCCCGCTTATGTAGCCCGACGACCAGCTCGTGAAGTCGAGCACTTAACGGTAGAACAGTTTAGCGAGGACTAATACCGCGCACCCCCTGTCCCTACGCAGACTAATCCAAGTTATCACCCACCCGCCCACTGACCGAAGCCAGTGATGCTTGACTTCGGTGATATGCTGGGAACCGTGTCTGCTGATCAGTCCACTGCGGGACTAGTAACATGAAGTTAGTTTTATTTTAATCTAACTTAAAGTTATTCAGGTTAATTTTGAACATGCTGAGTTGATATTTGAGAGTTTTAAATTATGCGCAATGGAAAATAATCAACATTACGCGATTATCTTACGAATGCAGGTTTTCCATCAGCGAAAGTGAAAACGAAACTAAATTTCTGTATGCAAGCTTGTAAGCTATAAGCTTAATACACATTGTTTTAAGAATTAATTTTCAGTGAGGAATTATTTGCGTGGCATCAATTTGTGTTTCAAGCGGCATCATGGCGGTCTTGAGCAGAAATGTTCCTGTATTTAATGTTTACTCTTTTTAAAGTTATGAATTTTCAAGGTTTTTTTTTTAATTTTTTTTTTGTTAATTTAAGTAACTTTTAACTATAAAAGGCATTTCCAAATGTTCTGTTTTTCACTTTGGAAATGTGTGATATTTGTGCAGACGTTCTCGAACTGCTCCAAAGATGTATGTTTTTAAGTTTATTTTGTAAATATTGAATTTATATTTAGTTATGACTTTCTTTATTTGTGCTAAAATAATCGTATTTATCGTTAGCGTTCAGTTACATAGGGTTGTGATGCAAAAATATCATAAAATTTATGAAAATAATCTAACGCATATATTGAGATCTCAGATATTTATGTAAATATTTTTTAATTTTCAGTTTTTATCCTGGTTGTTCGATTGATTTATTAAACTAGCATTACATTGTTGATCGATTATGTATCAATAAGTCTTAAAATAATTATTATTTAAAATTTAATTGTGTAGTTCGCTTTTTTCAGTCTTAAATGCTATGCTAAGCATAATGTATTTACAACTGCTCTGCTTCAATGAAGAGTTAAATTAGTGTAGGGAAGCCACATCCTTTTTGATTTAAGAGAAGACAAAAAAGAAATCAATCTATGATGTTATTTCAAGTTATTTGTAGCAACTTCCTCAATATTTCGGATAAAGAGTTATCTTCATATTATAACTATTTTAATGTAAATTTTTTTTGTATATTTTGAAAGAATAATTATATATAAATTTTAATATTATTGATTTGGGAATTGATAAATTGAATTATTATTTTATGATATAGATTTTGAATGTATATAACTTATTAAAAATCCTCAAATTTTATTTGTGGTGATAAATCTTCAGGTCTTCCACAACTTGTTCTAAATCTTTTTAATATTTATAAATTTGAAATTATTTAAAAAAATTTGATTGTTAAGGATGTGACTGATACAAATATCAAAATTGCCTAGTGGCCAATTAGTTTAATACGTATTTCAGTGAATTATTTCAGAATTTATTAAAAGAAGTTTTTTTTTAAATCTATGTTCCGTGAATTATGACGTTTTTGAAAAGATTCACTTTTTAAAGACTGTGACTTCTAATAGTTATGACTAATGCAAATTAATTTTTATGGAAGTAACACTATGATTTTAAATTAGATTAGCTTTGCTCTATAAAAACCATAAATATGTGGAAGATTACGAAAGGAAAACTACTTATAGTTAAGAATAAATAGTCATAATGATTTTATGAACATATTGATAAGCTAAAAAGAATTTTATTGAAAGATTTTTTGAGTATAACTATTATTTTTTGTGCATATTTTTTGATAAAATAAATGAGAAAATATAGATTTTTATTTAGCAAGCATGTCCTGTTTACCATGAAATAAGAAATAATCTTCATACTTAATTGTTACATAGTAGATTTACAATGCCACAAAGAACTTTATTATAAGGAAAAATTAGAATATTAAGTATTTTTCTTTAAATCAGTTATTAGCTCAGCTAGTACTCCCTGTGGCTGAATCGTGGCAACATTGTTGAAAACGTTTGCTTCTTGCAGAAAGAGTTTTCCTTGGGAAGTCAAAAAGTTTGATTTTCTTTTCTGAAGAAATTTTCATTCTATTTTTTATGTAGTTATTAGGGGAGAGTGGCTAACCTTGAGACACTTTTTTATTTTCATTTTTTATTATTTTGATCAATTTTTTTTATTTTGATCAATTATTGTCAAAATTTTACCTGGTATTCTTGTAACATTTGAAAACATTTTTAACTAGGTTTTGATTTTGTATCTGTCATAGAAAAAATTTTAAAATTTTTTTTAGTTACCTTGTTATTTGTCCCAAGGTACCTATTTTGTGAAAATTAGAAATTATATTAAAGAACCAACACAAAAATAAAATTTAAGGAAAAAGTATTTTGTGAAGGTACCGCTAAACGGTAGTAAATTTGGTTTGGACAGACCCCTGAACACGCATTTAGTAACTCCCTTTCAAAGAGTCCGACTTGCATGATTTCATCATTGATCTATTTTATCATTAGTTACTACGGTTTTCACGATTTTTTAAAAATTATTTTTTCAATGAGACTATTTACAGAATGCGAAAAAAGAAATAATTAGAATGCCCCCCCCCCATCCCACAAAATGTGAGAATATCGATCATAATGTTGAACAAAAAAATTTTTATGTATTCAAGTTATATATTTTATTTTAACCAAAAAGTTATAATTATTATTATTTTGAAGTTGACTTTTCTGTTACTTTAAATTAGTAGCATGTATATTTGCTATTTTTTAAAGTATCTCCTAGAACGATATAAGCATTAGAGAAATATGTCGCACAAAGCCCAAAACAATACTGACATAGGACTAAGTAAAAGACACGTACAGGACAAGACTCGTGGGTTTTACTGTCCTTAACTGTCTTAAGGTGTCCAAAACCTTGAACTTTGGTAAAAAGTCAACTTTGGTAAAAGGTAAAAATTCTATATGTGTAACCATTGTACAGATAATAATTACATATATCAATAAATATTTGATATTTTTTATGCAATTTACTTCAACTTACTAAAGGAAAATAATGTAATAGAATAGGAAAAGGTTTATAATTTTTGAAGCTCTACAATTCATCAAACAACAAAAGTGAATACCTTATCCTTTAAATATAAATATGCTTTTAATACTGATAAATTATGTTTTTGCATAAGGATAGATAATGCAATATTAAAAATAATAATAATTTTAAAAAAAATAATAATAAGGTTGTTTAAAGTTAACCGTTTATTTTTCACAATATTTTTTTTTTAAAAATGTTATAATTTCTGCATCACAGGATGATAAAAAAGACATCTATTTAAAAAAAGAATTGTTTTTAATGAAAGTTCAGAAATTTTTTCGAAATCATCACATACCAAGTGCATTGTTGAAAGAAATACCAAATATAGTGAAACCGCAACTGCCAGGGGATACAATTTTGAAGAGCCAGTTGGCTTATATTGAGACTTAACAGAAAAAAAGTCAAGCCTATCAGCATATAATTGAGGAAAATGAGCATCTCATTGATAGGGACATAGCAAATCTTATAAATAATTTCAATTTGTTGAATTAATCTAAAGATTTAATGTTGCAACTATAACCCATTGGTGATGCACTAGAGCGATTGCAAAGTGACACTGTCATTTTAGATGAAGTATGCCATGCTTGTTAACGCCTATTAAAGAATACAATTTACAACTCCGTCTTCAAGAAGTTTCAAAGCGAATGGCTCAAGCAATGAAGTATTTCATTTCATTACTTTGCCTATTTATTAAACCCTAAATATAATGGAGAAGGCTTGTCTGATGTGCAAAAAGAAAGTGCTCAGTAATATTTAACTGACAAATTTCCTTAGTACATTTCTCTTTTGATTGCTTTACGAAGCTGAAGTGACATCATGTCCGAAAACTTACTTCACACAATATTTTTTGTGCTGTATATTATTTATTACAGCAACCTAATCTAGAAATGAAACAAGAATTTGAGGAGCCCTATTCGTGTGGTTTCGTCGTCAATGTTTTTGTGATAATTACTACTACCAATTTCATTATTATCTTTGTTATAGTAATGATTATTTACAAAATGTGAGAATGTCACCCATAATATTACAATAAAAAATTATTAACTGCTTTATTAAAAAAAATATAGTTTTTTTTTTTTTTGTAAACATAGCGCTTTTGTTATTTTAAATTTATAGCATAGATATTTGTTAAGAGTATCTTGCAGAAAGATATTAGTGCTAAAGAGTTTCGTTGCAGATAGCTCGAAAAAATTTTGCTACAGGGGTTTATAATTTGTAAAAAAATTTGGATAATTCACAGCTTCAATAATTTTGGCTATATTTTATAATAATATAAATCATAATTATAGCGTTATATAATGCAAGTATTGTAACAGATTTAATGTTTTATAAATGACAAAAAAGAAACTGGCCCTCCAATGGCAGACTAATCCAATGACAAAAAAGAAACTAGCTCTAGGTTTTTTGACACTTTTCCACAGGTTTCTGATGTCATAAACCCAACCCTGCATTTCTATCGTCTTGATTGTTTGACATGTGTTGCAAATTCTTTTATGTGTAAAATTTGTAATATATTTAATGTATTTAATATTTATATTGCAGATGAAAATGAAGTTAAAAAAGGAGAATTGCGAGTCCTATCTAGACAGGAAATGAACCATTTCTGTACATTTCTTCAGAATTGGATTCAAAGGTATCATCATTTATCTTTTTGTGCCTTCCTCATTTGTTACTTTTGATGAAGGAAATGGTTTAATATTAAAGTTTATTTCTCTGGAAATATGAATAGAAGTGTGGTTCCTGTGACAGAATTGCAGTGACATTGTCGTAACGAAGTTTATGCAGAAAGTTTTTTTTTTTTTTTTTTTTTTGAGAGGTAACAAAAAATAAAAATTTTTTTCTACAGTAATTTACACGTAATATTTGAATAATGCATTTAGATATTTATTATTTTTTTTGACATGCTCAATTTAGGTTGATAGCATCGTAAATCGGTGTAATGTTTTGATTGTATTTTTGGCAGTTATAGATATTGATTTTCTTGTGGATTTTAAATATATTGATATATTTCAAATAATATGGAAAATTCGAGTCGTGCATTTGAGTATTTACTTTTTACAGCAATAATTTTATCGAATTTTTGATAGTTATCGCTATTGATTTCTCATTAGTTTTTAAATTCAATATTTTTACACGATATTATTTACTACAGTGGTTTCCAACTGGTTGCCCGGGGCCGTATCCGGCCCACGTTGCCTTTTTTTGTGGCCTGCGAACTAAAATTTATTAGTTGTCATTTTTTTGCCGACAATTTTCATAAAAAATCTATATGGGTTTAAAATACTTTTCTCATTAATGAAAACCTAATTTCTTCGTTTCTGTGAGATTTATGATACCAATGGTGCAAAAAAAAATTTTTTTCTCAGGTTTTGCATCGAAGAAAATATTTATTCAGATACAAAAATAATCGTGTATGTTGCTCTTTTTTTTTAATTTCTTTTCTTTCTTTTTTTTTGTATTTTGTGAATATAATTAAGCATGTGTGTATCAGAAATTTTCTCGAAGAAATTCTCCGATTTAACTTTTTGAAACCACTCATTTTGGACGAAAATATTTACACACACATTTGTATTTTTAAAATGTAAATATCTGTTCTCTTTTGGTTGCAGCAGACAAACTTCAATTTTGTCTTTGAACATTTTGTGTGCTACTATGTAAGTTTTAATACCAACCTTTTCAAAGTTTTATATCTTAACAATTGCAAATGAATCTGTTGCACATTAATTGTTTAATACATGGGTGCACGTTAAAGTTCTTGCAGCCTAAATTTTTTAATATGCAATTAAATATTTTTAAAAATCTATTTCTTATTTTAATTTACTTTTATTCAATACTTTTTGTCAATACTTTTGTTTTGTACAACTTGGTAAAAATCTGACAGTAATATTTAATATTCCATCAAACATAAAAGAGTCCTACATGAAATTTTGATAAACTTGCAGCCCGTCATTTGATTTGTGTTTTTAATTGTGGCCTTCGGTCTCATGTAAGTTGGAAACCCCTGATTTATTACAACAACCTAATCTCGAAATGAAACACGTATTTGAGGAGTCCGATTCGCATGATTTCGTCGTCAATCTTTTTTTCGGCAATTAGTACTACTACGGATTTCATGATTTTTGATTATGTTTTTTATAGTGATGATTATTTACAAAATGTGAAGAAGGAGATAATTTGTGCGTTCTCTCCTTAGCAAAATGCGAGAATATCACCTATATTAGAATATTCAGAGATGATTGTACTCCGGAAATCCGGATTTTTCACTAAACGAGATCAGGAAGGTTCCGGAAATCATTGATCACATTTATGTATAAAAATTCTTGTATATTTTATTTAAAAATATTAGAACTAAAATTTATGCTTGGCATCTCATTCATTTGTAAATATTTTTTCTGATAGAATAATAAATGTGATGAAAGATAAAAGTAAACTTATACATAATTATTAATTTAAATTATGTTGAATATAATTCATTTAGAATGTCATTATTTGAAAATATCAATAATTTAAAATTTATAATGATATTAATTTTTTGAAATGCGTCATCAATGATTTTACTCGAGAAATTTTCTGGATTTTTGAGTTAGGCTCACAATCACCCCTGAATATTACATGTTCAATTAAATAAAAATATATATAGTTTTTTTTTTGTAATCACATTTTACAGAAATTTTTGTTATCTTAACACACACATAACTTTTTTTGTTATTTTAAATTAGTAACATATATGTTTGTTATTATTAAAAAGTATCTTACAGAAAGATATCAGTGATAGAGAGTTTTGTCGCAGATAGCTCGAGAAAATTCTGCCATTGGGTTGTAAATTCTAACAATATATCATCTATCAGAGTGTGCTAAAAGAGTTTTTTTTTCCTATTTCAGGCAATGCACATGTTGTTTCAAGGACCCTAAAAACTTTGATAGATTCAATTCGGTAGTGCAAGGATTTATTTTGAACATTATTGAAATACTGCAACAGATTGTCAAAGATGTTAAATCTTTGAAATATTCAGAACCTCACCCCAATGACGCAATATCTAGTGAACATAAAAAGTCTGATGGGAAAAATAATGAGAAAGACTCAAAAGAAAAAGTTAAACTTAGTTCCTTACAGGAAACGGAAAAAGAATCAAAGAAAGCGTTAGTAAACAAAGACTCTACTACGAAAGATGTGCTGAGTTTAGAAGAGAAAGAAAAATATATTTGCATTTTCTCTAAGGTTTTTCTCCTTAATTTTCCTTTATATGTTGCTTTTAAACATAGTATGCAATCAAAATTGGATGTAAGTATAGATATATATATATTTTATCTCTTTTAAATAGTTTAAATTGATGTTTTGATTGAAACAATTTTTATTCATTATATAAGTCTAATTTTGAAATATTGTGATTTGTTTCATGTTTTATAATTGTTGATTTGAGTTTGGTTGTTAATGTCTCACCTTGATTCTCCAACTGAGCATATATACCAAATGTAATATTTTATGAAAGAAGTTTATGGTGTGTCTACCACTACAAGAATACTATATAAGATTATATTTGCTAAATATTTTTTCAAATAGAATTTTGATGTTTTTCCAACAAAGTTTATGTTTCCCATGTTGATAGCTGGTAAAATGTTTTTTTTTCTTCAGATTTTTGATTTAACTGGAGGATGTTTTAAATCTTTTATTAGTATTCATTAATAATAAAAGATTATTTTTGTTACATTTCCCTTCCATTTCAAGGGAGTAAGTGCCATTTTTTTTTTGTAGAACAGGAGGCTGTTCTTTCGTTTAAATAGAGGAAAAGATCAGGCATTTTGTATACCTTTCTGCTCATTTTAGTATTTATTTTTAACGGCAACTGCTCGGCCAGTTCGGGCAACTACCACGTGCATTATTTGTGCTGCCCCACTTGACTTCAGGCAGGAGAAAAATAACGTTTCTTTTTTGTAAAGCCCGAGCTGAGTTCATTTCTACTTTAGGATACTTAATTAACTATTTTCCTAATAGATGGCATTAGTGGTCCTAGTTTTTCACCGATTACGACTTCAGTCGAGGGAGGGAATTGTGGGTGGGGGTTTGGGATATACTATACTGTAAAAGATTTGTAAAATTAATGTATTGAGCATCATATTATTGTGTTTTTATATTATATTATATTTTGCTTCATAATTTCATTAAACTTGCTCTAGTTGAATAAGATGTGTGTGTAATCCATTACTTTTTATGTGTATATAAAAATTATAAATACAGAAGTTATTACATTCAAAATTTTATTTTTGTAATAAAAAACTATTTTCTAACTTTTATAATAATATGAAGAACAAAATTAAACAGTCAAAAAAAAAAAAAATCAATTTTTCTGAAATATGTCACATACCCAAACATAATCTCAATGTGGCTTAATTGCCTGAAAAATTTTAATGTCTAACTATATATTTACAGTCATTTAATTTTAAATTTTAGTTTTTTCATTTAAATCTTACAATTCAATGTATTTATACAAACATACGATTATAAAATATATTTATATGGATTTATTGCATTAACTTTAAAGTATGAAACTTGCAATTTGAAGTTCGTAACATTGGTAAATAATTTAAACGAAAACAACCTTTGATTTGTTTAATTTTTATAATGTTTCAAAGACAAGATTTTCAATTACAAAATTCAAAATTACATTAAATTGCTCTCCCAGAGTCCCGCAGTGAACTGATCGTTAAGCAGATCGCCAAAGTCAAGCATCACAGGCTATGATCAATGTGCGGGTGGGTGACCAGTGGAGACCGAAGGTGTGCGGTATTGGTCCTCGCTAAACTGTTCTACCGTTAAGTGCTCGACTTCTCATGCAGGTCGTCGGACTGCCGAAGAAGGGGTGCCATCCCCTCTGCAGAAAATCAAAATAATTTAAAAAAATAACTTATTTAAAAACAAATTAAAATTAAAATGTGAAAATACTTAAAATTTAGATTATTTATAATTTATTGATGCTCCATTTTTCCGTATTTCCCATTTTGGAAATTTTCGTCGCATATTATGCAATATAGTGGTTTGCTATATTCAGCATTGTCACAATTCATTCAACCATAGTCTATTTTGGTGTTCTGCTGGTGCATAGCGTATGAAAACACCAATCATTTGATGAAATACTTGCGAGTTCAAATATGCGTCTATAGAGCTGAATTCGGAGAGATTCGTGCAACTCTGCTGCATTTTGTAAGATATTCTTAATTCCAGTGCTCATTTTACACCTTCTGATATCGCGCCGAATAATCTCTTGATCTTTTTATGATTGCTAATATAATCAAGAAAAAGAGTTCTTTGTCAGAAAGTGGTTATTTTATCATGCTCATGTAAAGTCTTTGAAAATCATTTTGCATTTTGTTATTATAAATAGTGCTTAAAAATATTTTTTGAATTCTTAAAATGTGCTTATTTTTTGTGGAAATATTTAACTAAACATCCAGTGATTTTACTAATTATCGAAATCAAAATGTCTGTAACAAGATTTAAATTCATAGATCTTACTCTTTAGTTTGCTTCTTTTGGGTAAAATTACAGCCGGATTTTTAAATTTTGTTTAAACTTTTTCTTTCAAAATAGAAGAACGAATGCTTTAAAAAAGGAAATGATTAATATGTGAATAAGCTGGAAATGAATAAACATAGCTTAATAAAAGTTATAGTATATGCAGGATTTGAAATTTTTCTGAAGCTGTAGTTTCTTCTTGTTTTTAAAAATTGTTTTTCAATTTGGAATCTTATTTACATATTTTAATCTTTTTCTCTGTGATTGTTTTCTGCCTTAAAGTTAATTTTTGTTTCGAAAATATAAGTAAAATGTTAAACTTATTGTAGTGCGTGTTATTCTCCCCACTTTTAATTTTCAATACAAAGAGCATAGCTGCCAACTCTACTAGATTTTGTCAGTTTCTCCTAGTCTACTGATTTATTTAAAATTGTCATAGTTTTTGTATATTTTAGAAAATTCCCTAGATTGAGTAAGTTTCTTAAAAAAATCCCTATTGAAATAGAATTTTTGTACAGGTTATTGCTTGCTTAAATATTTAAATAAGTATTGCTAATACATAATGAAGTAAACCTCATTTATATAAATCAGTTCAAAACTTTTTTTCTTCTAAAATGTTCAGTTTATTTTTATTCAGAACTCTCTTTTTAAATTTAAAAAAATTCTTATAATTATCTTTGATGAATTAAACGCGTATTAATATTCGAAATTATGAGTAAACACAATACATAACATTTCAAGTTATGTTTAATGCCTATCATAACTGGAAAATATTGCAGTTTTTCTGTTTTGATGACTATAAAAATCCCTGAAATTCCCTATATGATAAATATTTAGTTTATTATGCAACAATTACCATGATATTTGTATTTCTAAAATCTATTGGAATTTTTCCTATCTATGTTGGCAGCTTTGCCATTTACATTATTTTAATGTTTTTCTCTTTGGTTGTTTCATGTCTTAAAGTTAATTTTTGTTTTGAAAATATAAGTGCTGAACTTAATGTAGTATATATCATCCTATTACCTTGGAATTAATTTTTTTTTCTGATTTAAAAAGAATTTGATATTTCCAAAAATTTTTTCCTATCGCCATTATCTCTTATTAATGATGTTTTGCTTTTAGGAAATGGAAATTCCTGTCTACTTGTTTCGAAATGTGTGTTTCTTTAGTGATAAAGGGGGTTTAAAGTTGCTTGTTGCTTCCTTTGAAGGTACTGATCCAGAAATTCTCCCTTTGAGCTTAGCACATGCACTATCAACCCTTGTTGCTAATGTAAGTATTCTTGTTAAAGTGTCACAGGTGATTCAGTTATAGCTTTTTTCTTTCTTTTTTTAGAATTTTTAGCTTATTTTATCATCTGTCTGCTGACTATAGCTGAATGCAGACTTAATGCAATGATTTTATCTGTGTAGTGTATCTACCACTACAAAAATACAATACCAATTCACTAGTATATAAGACATGTTAACTCTATTCTATGAGGGAGTACCTTTTCATAGTGGACGGTTGATGTGGTTGATAACTACTATATCCCCCAGGGTGCGTACAGACTCCTTATACTCCTTAGAAACTCCTTGGAAATTAAAAAGTCTCCAAGGAGTACTAGGAACTACTTAGATTTCTAAATTAGTCCTTAGAAACTCCTTAAATTATTGTGTTGCATAGATGAACTTACTAAGTACGCTGATGAATTTTTGCTGTCCAAACAGGGAAACTGAATTGTATGACTTAGCTGTCAAAATCTAATAGTTTAAGAAAAACTTTAAAGGAAAAAAAATTGAATTGCAAGAGTTAGAAGAAAAAAATAACAGCAAATAATTTAATTTTACTTGTTACAAGCAAATTTAATTAATAATTTACTGTGACTTTTTTTTTGGGTATAAAATGCCTTAGATTTTCTTATGTATTGAAATTTAAAAATATAAGATTGGTAGGTTTTTATGTTAATCTTTAACATCTGTACTTAAACAAGATATATTAAAATATTTGAAACTGGAAAATGTATTTATGTGTAAAAGTGATAACTTTATTTATTTTTCTTGATAAAGTTTGACAAAGTCAACATTTATTTCAACATTTATAACAATATGCAAACTATACATTTTTGTGAGTTTCTTATAATAACTGCTTTTTAATTTAAAAAAAACTGTCTAGTTATCTTTTGCACGAAGTTTTTTAATTTTTGATGTCTTTAAATTTTTGGACTCCTTGGATACTCCTTGGAAAAATAATTTATCAATTTCTGAAATTTATAAATTAATTAATAAAAATTAACGATTAAACTCAGAAGTTACTGAAAGATAACTGTGATATTTTATAGTGTGATTTTTTTCTGCACTAGCTCTCTTAACCCACTTGCGGTTAAGGAAATGGGCAAAATTGGGAGAATGTTTCTCCCCTACACACAGTTCCCCTATCCATTAACATGGGAAAACCGGTTTTGCTATGCAGAGAAGACTGCAGGTTAAAATGCGACTTTTTATGTGCAGAACCGTCAGTGGGTTAAAATAAAATTTATTAAAAGGTTTCATGTTTGAAAATGTTTTATATTTATCAGAATTTTGTACATATCATCAAAGCAAGTAGCAAACAAAATAATTACCTGACAATAATCATGCATTTATTATGATGTAGCTTTTTTTGTTTGGAGGGGGGCGAGAAGAAGCGTGTTCAAACATTATAATTTCAGCTCTCGTTAAATCTATATTATAATTTAAGTGCAGTGATCTCCAAACAATAATAATGATAGAAAAAAAATATTAATAATTATACATTGTACCTTGTACTTGTTTTTCATTGCAGCTAAATTTTTTATTATTAGTTTTTTATTATTTAACCTTTAATTTAAATCTGTAGATTATTTTGTTACATTGCTAAAAAAGTAGTGCTACTTTGCTGAAAAAGTAGTTGTTATGAAAGTATTAGTATTATTATTCTCTTATTATATGGTGTATTAATTTATCAGAGCCTTTATTTAAATTAGATGCTAAGTTCATGGTGTGTAGAAAGTGCTTTAAGGTGCTTATTTTTGTTTTTTAAAAGTCCTTAAAGGTGCTTTTTTTATATTGGGAGTTTTTAAGAAGTGCTTAATATTACATTTTCGAAAATTATATTTTTTCCCCATGAAGATTTTCACTGCGTAATATCAGGGCCGATTGTGCTCCGGAAAGAATCCGGATTTCTGGATTTTTCGCTAACAGTTATCCGGAAATTTTCGGAGATCGAAAAATCATTGATCAAAAAAATCATTGATTTAAAAAAATCATTGATCACAGAAGTTTCTGGAAATCAAATTTTCAAAGGTGGAGCTTAAAAACACAGTTTATTTTATTTGTTTGTAAGGGAGAGCCAGAGAGATACTTTATAAGCTTATATTCATGATTAATATTCATTTTTTATAAGTAAATAGTTATTATAATCAGGTTAACTTAAGAAAGAAAGACATATTTATAAATTTTAATTAATTCTCCAGGTCATCATAGGTATGTGTAAAATTTTAAATATATTTTAAGTAAACTAAGAAATATTGAGAAAAAGGAAAAAAAAACCTTGTTTAAATTTTTTTCAATTTAAACTGTTTTTTTCTTTTTTTTTTAACTCAAGAAATTTTTCGGAATTTTGACTTGGGCTCACAATTGCCCCTGTAACATGCAAAAGCGTGCTTTTCATATTGATCTATTCAAAGTTTTCACCATTCATTCAACTTCAATCCATTTCGGCATACCGTCGGTCCATAGCATATGAAAACTCCAATCATTTTGCATGTTTGGTGAAATACTTTGAAGTCCGCATGTGAATCTATTGAGCTGGGTTAATTGAGATTATTGCACTCTCATGTGCCACTCTGCTGCATTTTGCAAGATATTGTCAATTTCAGGCTTCATTTTCCACCCTTTGATATCGAACCAAAAAAAACTCTTGATCATTTTATAATGGCTAATATAATCAAGAAAAGAGTTCCTTGTCAGGAACTAATTATTTTATTATTATCATATAAAGTCTTTGAAAATTATTTTGCATTTTGTTAATGTGTATAGTGCTTAAAAATGTTTAGTCAGTGCTTGAAAAGTACATAAAAGAGGTGCTTATTTTTTGTTAAAAGATTTAGCTTTGCGCCCTAAAGTTATGTTTGAAACAAAAGTAACTGTGATAGAAAAATGTGTTCCTCACTTTCAAAGAGTGCGCATCTCTTAACTTTAGGAAAACTTATTTTTTAACTGTTAAATTTTGTGATATCACAACATTACAATGATGTTTGTTGTGATTGCACACCACAATGTTGTTAGAAATAACATTAAAAAGATCTATTTACGTATGAAATTTTTCAGCTTAAATGTTTTCTAGTGCAATCAATAATAGACTCTTATTGAAATGCCAGCATTGTTTCAGAAACTTTTTACCAAGCTCATTTTCACTGTCATTGAGTAAAAACTTTTAGATGAGATGTTATTAAAATTTGGATTTAAAGAACATTCCAATAGGAAAATGTTTTATTTTTCATAATAGACCAATAATTTGATTTGTCTCTTTCTTATAGTTAAAGCTGTGGATGAACATAGGCACCATAATGCAACCTCTAATGCTAGCTCGTTCAGGAGTGATACGGTAATATATATATTTTAATTGTCTATGTTCCAGATGTTTATTTATTTATCTTATTCTGTTATGAGTAATATAATATTTTACAATGTTAAAATTTTTTAATGTTAATCCCAGTTAGCTGTTGCCTGGGTGGAAGTACTTTGGTTACAGTTTTAACTGCGATATCGCCGAAATTCTCTGAGTATTGAATTTTTTAATTATTAAAAATCTGTCTATTAAAAATCTTGTTTTTGATATTCGTTTTTTAAAAGCCCTTAAAGGTGCTTTTTTCAGTGACTATTTTTAAAAAGTGTAATTTCCTCCTTTTCCAAAAGGAGATTTTTTTTTTCTTTGCCATGTCGATTTTCGGCAAGTGTTATGCAAAATCGTGCTTTTCACATTGTACTACTATTAAACGTTTTCACCATTCATTCAGCCACAATCCATTTCAGCATACGGTCGGTCGTTAGCGTATGAAAGCGCCGATCATTTTACATGTTTGATGAAATACTTGCAAGTCCGCTTGTGCATCTACTAAGTTGGGTTAGGTGAGATTATTGCACTCTCATGTGCAACTCTGCTGCATTTTGCAAGATATTCTCAATTTCAGGCTTTTTCCACCCTCTGATATTGAACCAAAAAATCTCTTGATCATTTTATAATGGCTAATATAATCAAAAAATAGTTCTTCGTCTGAAACTAGTTATTATATCATGATCATGTAAAATCTTTGAAACTCATTTTGTATTTTGTTAATGTATGTAATACTTAAAAATATTCTTTGGGTGCTTTAAAAGCACTTAAAAGGTGCTTACTTTCTGTTGAAAGATTTGGCTACGCACCCTGTATAAATATGCTACTGCTCAAAAAAGGCAAGCTCCATCAATAATTGGTATGTCAGTTTGCAGTTATTATGTTTAAAAAATTTCTACTGTAATTTTTTATGGAAGATAAAAAATGATTCTAAATAATTACTTCATAGCAAAGTTTTTATTTCTATAAAAATACCTAATTATTCTAAATAAATACTTAACATGTAATTAAATTTTTAACTCTACTTAAACTATCACAAAATGAATTTAAAGAAATAGCTAATGTATAACTAGTTATTTAACAATACTTAAAGTATTACTTAAGACAATCTATCGAAATGAATTATTATTGTAGATAACTGTAATGTTTCCAATTTAGATTACGAAATACTTGCATTTTCGGTGCCAAGTAAGCGAAATAAATATATAAATTTTCATTTATGTTTTTCACATTGTTTTGTACATAGACATTGCGAAGATTAGATAACCCTCTTTGAATGCACATAAATGTACTTTTTCTTTAAAATTTTAATGCAATCCTACTGTAATGTTTAAAGCAATATTGTCTATAAATTTTTTTTGTCTTAATTCAGGGATGATTGTATTTCAGGTTTTTCTTATCATCCTTCTGGATCTAAAAAACTATATGCAAGACATGTGATTTTTCAGTGAATTTCACAGAATTTTCTGAAGTTTTTTGAGTGAATGATAACATAATCAGTAGAGAGTATAATAATTTACAAGGCTAAAACAGAATTTTTTTTTGCTGCCACAATCAGGATTGCCCAGTTTTTACTATTTCAAGCTGAACAGCATAAAAAAAAATATACCTCATAAAATATCTTTTTTTCCTCTAAAAAAAGTCCTTGTTTTTCACTACAATCTGTTGTTAGCACACATTTGTATTTATTTATACTGTGGTTACTAAAAATTATTTTAAAGATAACGTTTAAAAGATACGTTTTCGAGCTGTTCACAGTGTTTCTCTCTAATATCTTTGGTCAACTACTATAATTGTATGTTGTCAAATTAAAAGAAATTTCTTTTTCTATATGTTAATGTTATTTTACTATTCTCTGAGTTTTATTACTGCCATGGTTAGATATAGACGTGACGTGCATGGATATATTGGTGGTGATTCCCCAATTTTGCAAATACTTTTTTACTATTAATTGTAATATTAAAAAAAAAGTATCCGCATACTCAAAAGAAAGTTTGCAGCGGAAGGGAATATGACACTGATTTATGCAAGGTAGAAGAAAGTCTGCGTTCAGTTGTATGCATGCTTTTTCCAAAGATGTAATTGCCACTTTAGTCCAAGGATTAGCAGTCAAGCCTGCAACCATTAGCAGTCGATATTACAATTTTGTACTACTCAACTTGACTATCGCTTTACAACAAAAATAGACAATTTGAGTGACATTTGGAAATCTTTTAATGTTTTTTCGTTTGGAGCAAAATTACTAATATTACTTATTATGATAATTACTTTATATGAATGTAGTTCTATGTATAACTACTAATATTAATTTGCATGTATAAATGTATATATTTTATGTATAAATATAAATAAATAAAAATATGAAATAGTTAACTGTTTACATACATTTATTAAAATTATTCCAGTGTTTTCACTACAGCGCGAGAACGTGAGAATCTCGCATATTTTTTTCTTTTCCCGCATTAAAAAATGATTAACGCGAGAAGTTCGCGCACTGAATTTATCAATTTTAAAATGCACGAATCTCTCAAATTTTGGAAAAAATTTAGTCTTCCGCTATTTTGAAAAAGACATGAAAACAGCTACGGCAAGTGTTGAGAAAAAAAGTGAGTTCTTTATAGTAAGTTGTTTAAAGTTATCTCTAGTTTTCGCTGTTAATGAATTACCAAACTCCCTCATCGACAATTTAGAGCAATTTGTAAAAGTTTAAGTCTGTGAAAACTAATCTGGAAGACCTGACAAAGAGTATGAACATGGAAATAACTTCAACGAACTTCACTATTCCATAACAGAAATAAGTGAAGAACCTATGCTGGCATATGTAGAGGACAGGAAAGTGTGTGCACAATGCTACAAATTTAATTAGTGATTCCGAATAGTTCAGCATCTGTTGCAAGGTTATTTAGCCCCCAAACCGAATTAAAACAAAATATCGTAACAGATCGATTGGTAAGCATTTGAGCAAACCTAATGAGAAAAGCTAATGAAGAAGTAGATACAGAACATTTTCCATATGATAATGCAGCAAAAATATTCAATGTTCAATGGTTTAGAAATCAGAAGATGTTAAAAATTTATTGTAACTAAACAAATATTTTTTTTAAAAGTCTATTCGGGTTTTTTTAATTTTTAGAAATCTCACTTAACTTTTTGAAATCTCACCCTGTTTTTGAGAAAGGGTGAGAAATTCTCTCCCATTTTTTTTTCTGTAATGAAAACACTATATTCTATTATCAAAAATATTATGAGCTTGCAGATACTTTTGAATTGTGTGCCCAGATATTTTATGTTTTTATCTTACTATGATTATTGCCTTTGCTGCCCAATATGTAAAAATACTTTTCACACTATTATTTTTACAGATATTTATGTCAAATCAAAGATAGTCATTTAAGAGCAGCTGGCAAACGTAATTTATTTGAATTTATGTGGGCTACAGTGAAGGATCCTCTGGATAACCATACTTCTTTTGACAAGGAAGGCATGGACCTTGCTTTCAAGTATTTTAACTGCTGCACTTTGACCATGAGACTTGCTGGGATTGCTCAAATTAATGTATGTATTCTGTTTCTAACTCTTCTCCCTATATAAAAACACATTTTAAGATAACGGAGTGCGTAGCGTCTTTAAAAAATACTTAAAGGCGCATTTTTTAAAGTTTTTTAAAAGCCCCTTAAAGGTGCATTTTTCATTGGGTATTTTTAAAATTTCCTTAATGTTCCCTTTTCCAAATTATTTTATTATTATGTCGGTTTTTGCCACGAACTGTGCAAAAAGTGTTCCTTTCTCGCTCCATTCAATGTTTTCGCAATTCATTCAACCACAGTAATAGTATAATTAGGATATATATATTCTAACTGTTTTTTTAAGATAATATATTAAAAACTAACATTTTTAGTAAAATACTTAATAATATTGACATTTTTCTGGTACCCATCCTACACTTAATGAGAAAAAATTACTGACTGATTTGAAAATTTTAAGATTTATATCTGGATAAATCAGGGAAATCTGAAACCTGATTTGAGTGGCCACCCTGATTTTGTTATCCAACCTACCCTTTCACCTCATTAGAGCATATAGTTGACTGTAATAAGTATTTGATGTTAGAACCGACTATAATACCACTGATTCTACCCATGATGTTGATTAAATATTCAAGTCTGGCAACAGAAAAGCTTCAGAGTGACAGGAAGTACATAGTTTTATCTTTAGTAAAAAATTAAAGACTATATAAGTTAACAAAATTTTTTGTTCTAAAATTTTTTACAAACTATAAGATTTTGACTTTAAAGAAAGAAAACTATTTACTATTATTTTATTATTATTGTAAAAATTGTGATATTTATGGGATATATTATTCTTTGAAACAGTCCTAAATTTAACAGTGAGTAATATTTATTACTGGAAAATGTTAGCAGAAAAAAGGTTCTCATGTAAAAAAATTTTTTGAGAATCCCAAGACCCACCCTGGGCTGCCGAGCCATTAATGATTATGATGAATATTTATTACTTATTTAATCGCAAGCAAGATCGAAAAACGAAGTACTTACTAGACATTTCTTTGTTAAAAGAAGTGTATAAGAAGTATTTGTTTTACTCAAAACTTTGTTAATACATTTTTCTCTTCCTTATCAAATTTGTTCTATAATAAACCACGCTAGCTCAGTATGTTATTTTAAACATTTTAATTAATATAAAAAATTTAAACACAACACTAATAAAAGACAAACATTGCTTTTTACTACATCTTCAAAAAAACAAAACGTTCTAGAGAAAAACCCGAGAGGATCGTGGGTGAAGTTTTCCCTAGCTCCCTCTTTCGGCTAAACCAGGCATTACAGTTCATAAAATAATTTGTTCTTAGTTATAATTCATTTTCTTTTTGTAATCTTTTACATATGGTTTCCATTTTGTGAAAACTAATCCCTAATTCAAAATTCATGGAGTTTACATCCGTTACACTAAATGCTTCATCCGCAACAAATGAATTTGTGTTTTTCAGAAATATTAAAAGTTTCAATCTTTGAAACTTGAATGTTTTTGAAATTTTTATAATCTTTTGAATAAGAATTAAAAAACTTTTTTTAAAAAAAATAATTCATTAACTATGTAAACTAATTTCCATCTATGACATTTGTATAAGTGATGTCCCTAACAGTATTTTTTTTTTTTTTTTAATATTCATGAAATCAAAAAGTTTTAGAACAAGTGGAGAGGGCCCAAGAATTATTCCTAGAAAATAAAAAATTGAAAGTATTTGAGGAATTTTAATTAAGTTATACAGAAAATAGAAATTCAGCATTTTTGTGCATTTTTTTTATGAAAACTGTTGCACACTTTATAAAAGTTTTAGAACAAGTGGAGAGGGCCCTAGAATTATTCCTCCAAAAAAATATTAAAAGTAATTGAAGATTTTTAATTAAGTTATACAAAGTTAAATGGAGATGATTGTGCTCCAGAAAAAGTCCAGATTTTTTGTTAAAGTTTCAAGAAACCATCGATCACATTTATGTATAGAAATTCTTGTATATTTTATTTAAAAGTATTAGAACTAGAATTTATACTTGGCATTTCTTTCATTTGTAAATATTTTTTCTGGTAGAATAGTAAATGTGATTAGAGATGAAAGTAAACTTAAACATAATTTTTCATTTAAATAATGCTGCATATAATTTATTTAAAATTTCATGTTTTGAAAATATCAATGATTTAAATTTATAAATACATAAATTTTTTTGAAATGCGTCATTAATGATTTTACTCAAGAAAATTTTACGGATATTTGGGTTGGGCTAACAATCATCCCTGTTTTTATGAAAACTGTTGTACACTTCATTGGGGGTTCAGAGAATTCAGGATACCTGCAAGCAAGGGTCTGCAAGAATTCAAGGTTTATATGGGCCGATATGTTATGAAATAGAAAGTAGTGTTACACCTTTTTTCTTTTATGCTAAATTTTTCATAATTCTTTGTTTTTTTTGTATGTGTTTAGACTGTCTGGAATTTTTAGACATCTCTCGAAAAAAGTAAAATAACCAATATTTTTGTTAAAGAATTTTATAAATGCTTCTAATATTAAGCTATTTTTTCGTTACTAATTTATAAAAACTTTTTATATTTTCTAATTATAGTCTTTTTTACAGAACCATATCAACATGTTTAATGAACTTTGTCAAAATGAAAGCTTAAGTGATGCTGAAAATATTGGAAGTTCTTTAGCTAACTGGCTTATAGAAAATAAAATTATTGAATGTATATTTGGTCCAAATCTTCATGTTGAGGTGAGTTGTCTTGGGATCATATTTTTTAATTCATTTTAACATTTACTTTTATTTGATTCAAAAGATTTTTAAAAATTACTAAAACTTCAGTAGACTAAATTTAAAAAGATCATGTATTTTTCACTATAATGAATAATATAAAATTTGTGTTTCAAATATTGTTTGTACCAACATTTATTTTAGATTTTTTATTTAATTTTCTAGAATTTAAAATCTTTAAGGATTTGTAAAAAATTTTATTTGATATTTATTTCAAATGATGAATAAAATAATTTCTAAGGAATATTTTGCCCTGATTTTTGCCTTTTCTTTTTTTATATTTGTGTGTGCCTAGTTTTTGCTTTTTATGAATACCAATGCGAATCTTAAAAGAATTCTTGTATGGTATCGAAAGATTTATTTATTTTTTTGACCCATTATATTTTATATAATGATGATCATGAATATGGTGATTTGATAATTCTAATTAACGGATTGTCCTCCAATTGTATACATGATTCAGACTTACCCTTATTAGTAAGATTCCCCTTTTCATTTTGTGAAGAAAAAAAAAACTCAATTTTACGTTATTAAATTTTTATGGTGATGAAATCGGGGGTCATGCATTTATTTATTAATTTCTGCAAATGAGTAAAAAGTTTTGTGGGAGAAAGTTTTGTTGTTATTAATTACCGATATTTTTTTCCTATTACCGTATTTTTCAGTGAAAGCGCCGCGGCGCTATCTAAAAATTTTTTGTTTTTTTCCTACATGCGGCGCTTCCGACGAAATATTTTTAGTAGCAAAAAAAATTTGTCAAGGAAATGATTTAAGATTAAATAATTTTCTCAGAGAAAGACTGTTAAAAAAAAATTTATAATGAAGTCGACGAAATATTCGCCCATATTGCGATGTGCTGCAGAACATTGCCAATTCTTAGCAAACTTTCAGCAGCAGCCTGTAAGAAAATAAATTAACAAAATAATAATTTTTAAAAAAACATCGCATTAAGGAGAAAATTTAAAAGGTATGTATCTTGTACCCCCAGCTTATAGAAAAATCACAAGCTGGAAATGTACTTAGCGCCTTGGCAATTGTAATTGGAGCGAACAGAAATGGAAGTACCTAATAGGACCCTAAATCCGACACTCACGGGACTGGCGAAATGCCCCACTTCGGATCTCTTTCGGAAATTCCAGTATGGCGCCCAAATATTACTATAATTCAATTACATTCAAATATTACTATATTTACTAACAAGGAACTAAAACGAAAAAGTAACAATTAATGCTAAGAAACTAACAATGAATAACAACAAAAAACAAGCTGAAAACTAATAACGATAAAAAAAAACAAGCAAACAACTAATGACAAGAAAAAAAAAACAAGCTAACTATTAACAAAAAAAAATTAACTAATGGTAGTTTCAATGTCAACTGGGTGTGGCCAATTTATGGTCAAACAGAGGAGGGAAATGTGGGGACAAACCAGTAAAGCACAAGCACAGCTGTCAAGATTGATTGATCCGTTTTTTCCAACTTGCATTTCTTTATTTTTTTCATTGGAAATGCAGGTGTTTTTACTTCTCACTTTATTTTAAACTGCTTTAGAAACAGATGTTTCCTTTGACACAGATTTTTTTTTCTTCAAGCTTCTTTTTTATTTTTAAAAGAAAAAATAAAATAAGTTACTTCAAAATAAAATTCCAAATAAAAAGAATATAGCTGATTTTTTTTTGTCTACTTGTTTTACGGATTTTTGTAATCAGTTCAGGAATTTTTGTAATCAGTTCAGCGTTAATTCACCTACTGAGCATATAAATATTTTTGCTGTTCTTTTTTTTTGGCATGGTGCCAACTGGTAAGAACAATTTTATTTTATATCGTTTTGGTGTTTTTTTTTTTTTTTTTTTTTTTGCTGAAAGAGAAATTTTTTATTATAATTTAGAAATTAAAACTTTACTTAATGAAATGTATAAAAATATTTAATTTCTTATTATACAGATGTTCTAATTGGTAATATAAAGGTCTTTTTTATAAGGATGCTTATATGCGCAGTCTAGCGCCGGAGCGGTGCTTATTATAATTTTTTTTAAAAAAATTTCATTTTTATCGATGTGCGGCGCTTTTGTTGAAAAATACGGTACTTTAAAAGAGATCTGTCATAATCAGCAATCATAGAATTTTGAAATAAAGTGAGGGTAAACAATTACTTAATTTCTTAAATTGCTTTTGTACAAAAATGTTTTAAGCAGCATATTCATTGTGTTTTCAGTTTGAGATTATTAGAATCTTATTCATAGCTGCCAACTCTACTCGATTTGGCCAGTTTCTACTGGTTTAATAAAAAGTCTTCTAATTTTTGTACATTTTAGAAAATTCCTTAAAATTTAGTAAGTTTCCTTTAAAAAATCCTATTGAAATAAATTTTTGCTTGCTTGAATATTTAAGTAAGTGTGACTAAACATAATGACACGAACCCCATTTATAGAAATCAGTTAACTATCTTTGATGAATTAAACGCCTCTTACTGTTCAGAATTACAAATAAACATAATACATACATGACATTTCAAGTTCATTTATATATTAATCATAACTGGAAAATATTGAAGTTTTTCTATTTTGATGAGTATAAAAATCCCTGAAATTCCCTATGCATAAAATATTTAGTACCTTTTGCAACAATTATTATAAAATTTATATTGTTTCATAAAATTTACTGGATTTTTTAATATTATCCATGTTAGCAGCTATGCCTATTAT
This sequence comes from Parasteatoda tepidariorum, assembly GCF_982258835.1. Lineage (NCBI taxonomy): Eukaryota > Metazoa > Arthropoda > Arachnida > Araneae > Theridiidae > Parasteatoda > Parasteatoda tepidariorum. The sequence continues at coordinate 4,273,674 of NC_141757.1, read as the reverse complement.
TAATTGAGCATTAAGACATTGATTTTGAGGTAGATGTGTTTTTATTATGAGTTAAAATATTTCTATTTATCTTTGTTATAGTTAATAAAACAGAGCCACATTATTTTAAATTTTCTGGCGATGGAAGGACGCATAACTAATGAACACATTGATACAATTTGGTGTGCTGCTCAGTTGAAACACTGTTCTCGGCAAGTTCTTGATTTGTTACCTCCTCTCATCAAAAATTTGGAAGTTTCTCCTGTTCTCCATTTATACAAATTACTGTGCAATATTGAAACAAAGGAACAAACAGAACAGGTACTCTGCATTTTATTTCTTTAGGTAAAATTTTAGCTGACATTAAGGAAACACCTTAATAATAAACTGCTTTTTGCTCTATTCTCCTTGAATTTGAAATATTTCATTGTTTTTTTCGCATAATATTTAATAATATGTGTTTCTAAATCTATAATTATAATAGTTTGACATAGCTGTGTCATTAATTAATTGTTTGCTAATTAAATTTGTGTTATTTTTTATATCTTAAGCTAACTAAAAAATCTGTTATTTTGTAATACATCAGGCAAGTTGGAAAAGCCTTATTTATTTTACTCTCAGTCTGAGATTTATTACACTCAATTAGTATGTCTTTAGGCTAATTCAAAATGACTCAATCCAAAGAGTTAATCAATCAGACGGAATTTGCGGAATCAGGCGGACATTGGTGACCCGGGCGTGATGTGAACACACCTACCTTGACAGTAACGCCCACTTCAATGGATGGTCCACATTAAACAGTTGACTTCCTACTCGTGACTGCGACATTATCCACCTCCTTGCGCTGTTGCTACTTAATTTTGATCACACATTACGTAATCACTCGACTACTAAATGCAACACAGGAGCGGCCTAGACCGTGAACTTCATACAGGGTTCCCACAATCCTGATAAGTTCTTAAAAACTGATTAATTTTTATTTTGGAAAATAAGGGCCTTTAGAAGTACTTAATTTTCGTACAAGGTTATTAAAAGTCTTTAATTTCAGAAATACTTCAAGTTTTTATTCCTGAGTACTAAATAAGAATGCATGATTTGCTTCTAATAAGAAAGTCAAATCTTTGTTTGCTATTTATAGCTTGTTTTAATGTAAAATTTTTTTTAAAGTCTTAGATTGTTACGCTTTTACTCTTTAAGGATAAGCAGATTGTTACATAAATTTTTTTATCTACTCAATTAAAAGATCCAAACTTTTTGTTATTATTCTCTATTAGAATAAAATTTAAACTTGAATTTTAATAATCATTTTATTCAGTTAACATTGCAACTTAATATACTGTTTCTTCTTTTTATTCAACTTTTGATTGCTTTAAAATTAGTTCATGTTTTTTGCCAGATTGTTTAGTAATATTATGTAAAGCCCATCATAAAATTAAATACAACACATTAGCTGTTTAGTAATAATTTCAAAATGCATTAATTACATCCCATTTTCGATATGTTTTTCATAAACTGATTTAGTATTTTTTGTAAAACGTTACCCAATAACAGTTGAAAAGTACTTGAATTTCATTTTGATTTTCAAGGGCCCCTAGAAGTACTTGAAAATAATGTTAAATCCTTGAAAAATTTAAAATGACCTTGAAAAGTATCTGAAACTCTTTAAAAACCACCCCAATTTCCGCATTTCTGTGTTTAACTTCTGACGCACGTAAGTGCAAGAGAATGACTTTCCTACCTTTCTGATGATGACGCATGCTGTCCACCAGGGCTAAGGAGAATAGAAGGGCTAGATCACACCGCTCTTAGAGCTGAAGCTACGATTTCCCTCTTCATGGCGTCACTGTGTCCACAGATCTCGGAAGATCGCACGCAAGGATAATATGATAACTTTGCATATTTTTCTTTGTAAAAATAAGTTAGACTTTTTCTGGTTATTAGCTTTCAGCTTGACGTAATTAACACATTATTTCCGTTCATAAACATAGTTAAAAAAACCTCCTTGGCCATTATATTAAAAAAAATACCATTTTAAACTTATAAAAATATTTTACTAGTTTGCGAAAATGACACTATAAATACTTTATTTTAATAAGTTTATCAGTTTTAACTTTAATTATTAAGCAAAATAAAAGCATAGATCGACACTTTTTTTTTATCTACGATGCATATTCTTTTATAACAATAAGTTGAGTTAAATTTAGAATCCCTGATTTTTAAATATGCCATTAATTTGTTCATACTTAGGAAACATCAACCTTAAACGCTAATTACTGAAACAAAATAATAATTTAGGCTCATAATGACATTAGAAATTTTACAATTGCTTATAGATATTTAAATTTATGATGATACAATTTATAGATATTTAAATTTAAGATAATATAATTTTTAAAAAAATCATAAATATTTAGACTAACTCACATTAAAAATATGTTATGAAATTAGGAGAATTTCAACTTTATACTATATATTTTATTTATACTTTTTATTTACATTTTAATTTTCTTTGACTTTATAATTTTTTTAATTTTTTTCACCTACTGTTATTTTTGAAGTAATGAGGTGGTTTCTATTTAGATAATGAATTTTTATAAAAGTTCTTAACGATAGAATAAACGTATTGCTGTTTTATATTAACTGTGTCATTTCGGAATCCATTCTTTACATAGTTGTTCATTTACTTTAGGGAACACACGGAAAATTATGTTTTTTCCTTTTGTTTTTTTTTATCAGAAATTTTGCAAGTTGCAATCACTCAAACTGGCATTTCGATAATAGTTTTAAATGTTTGTAAATTCACTACAAAAACTGAGGAAAGTCATTATAGAAAAAAGCAAATGTCTTAGAATATGTCAAAAAAAGAAATATTTCAATATTAGTTAGAGCTATTGAGGCCGAACGCTCCGTTCTTGAAGTAAAAGTGTGAACTTTGCGCCAAACTGACGTCACTAGAGAAAATCGGAGGATTGGCGCGTCGAGGGTTTCTACAAAGGAGTAAACCAGCCCTTCTATTCTCTTTAGCCCTGGCTGTCCACGCTTATCAGTTGCTCACGTCACGATTTCCCTCTTTGGTCAACGTGGTCCTAAGCAAAAACTGGTTTGACTTAGCTCTGGGTTTGACCCTATTGTAGTCCCTGCTTTTAACTCAAAGAGAGAAATATGAGTAGTTGGACTTGGAAGGAACTTTTTCCCCCTGCCGTAGCCTCCTGGGCAGATCCGTTTTTAAGGATGGGCCCAGGCCCCGCATTGCAATGAGGCCCCTGAAGTTTATCACATTTCGTTTTTTTTAAAAATCCTAACTGATTTGTTAAAAAAAAGTATTAGCTAGTGAGAAAGATTGAGGTGAAATAAATAATTGGTTCAGCCATGGGTCTCGTCAATAGCAACATGTTGCAAATGATGGAATAATACTTTCTTGTAGAAGGGGACTTCTAAAGATAACCCGAAACTTTATTTTTAATGGGGTGATTCGTTTTACTCATTTGCTGCCCCTGCTACACAATTTCGGGAAAGGGGATTATTATATGTTAGCCAACAACAGTAGAGCAATGCTTTATGTTTCTTCTTACTTTTGAAAAATAAAATTTTTATTTGACAGAAAATTTGAATTGTGTGTTTCAAATAATACATGCTTTCTTTAGTGTATTGACCTTACCTGCTTTTTGAGAGGCATTTTTTTTTAAAAATCTAATACAAATGAAAGTTTAAAAAACTAACTTAGTAAATTGTTATTTTTCTTTTGAATAAAAAAATATTAACAGTAATTCTATATATACTGCAAAAATTCATTCATGAAATCAAAAAAAAATTCGTAGCTACTATTTAATATATTATTATAAAAATATATTATTATTAATTAAAAAAAAAATTTATTTTCTGATTACGTTTTAGTCAGTTCAGTTATGATGACGTTTAGTCAAATTGAAAGGCAAACACAAAGTGCTTACGATCAATGCTACTGAAAAAAAAATTCAAGTATGATTGCTTAATTAAAACAATTACTGGTTAATTAAAACAGTCAATTCTATATATACTGCAAAAATTTTTTCGAAATAAGAAAAATCATAGCTACCATTAAATATATTATGAAAATATATTATTGTTAATTAAAAAAAATTTTTTTTTGATGGCGTTTAATCAAGTAGAAAGGCAAACACAAAGTGCGTACGATTAATGCTACTGAAAAAAATTTAATAAATTCAAGTATGATTGGTTAATTAAAGCAGTCAAAGTGACGAAAATTGTTAGGAAGAATCTATCAGAAGATTTTAAGGTGAAAGCTGGCAACTGTTTCATTTTAAAATGACTGACCGGTAATTAATTTAAAATCCTAATTAAGCTGGGACAATTATTGATTAATTTTCTTTATTAGAGAAGTGATCAAAATTTTAAAATTCTATTTTAGAACAATTTAAATTTCACTGTCTAAATGCTTCTTCCACTTTAAATATTTAAAAATATTAAATAAAGTAGAGTAATCTGGCAGAGTTGTTTTTATATATCTCATTGATATTACAGTATTATATAGAACACTCCCCCCCCCTCCATCTTCCCTGTGACTATGTTGTAGAAGTTCAGCTTTTTTTTATTTTTGTCTGCTTTATTTGATTCTTTTTTAAATCATATTTTACCACAGACATTCAAAAATTATTTATTATATTTGTTAATGATAGTTTTGTTCTTTACATATCATTTAAGATGCATGAGTTTTCTACTAATAAATATTTTTTAATAATTTTAAGTAGTATGTTTTCTATTTTCTTTACTCTAACTGTAGATTTGTTATTATAAAAAAATTTGAGTGTACTTTGTTTTCATTTTTGTATAGATTGTTTGAAATGTTCCTCTTTTCTTCATGACTTGTCCGATTCTTTGCTTATTCAGAGATTGTATACCTAGTTTAAAATAGGCCTTATGTAAAATTCAAATCCGACATTTTTATGCATCATGAATTTTATCCTTGACTTGATGTCAATCACCCTTTGCTTTTTTTTACACTTAGATTACAGAGCAATGGAAGTTTTATTTTTCAGTACTGCTATTATCGTCTAACATTTATCCTCAACTAACTATTATCGTCAAGACATTTTGGTTTAAAATTTTAAATTTTAGTCTATCTTTTACTAAAATTTAAGTCCTTGAGAATTTTAAATAATTCTTAAAAGTACTTGAAAAGTACTTGAATTTTATTTTTAAAGTAGAGCATGAACCCTGGATGTGATTCTTCCGCGGATTCAAAAACTCCGATTCTCTAAAAGTTTCGGGTTTTTTAAAAAAATTTTTTTAAAATAAATATCCCGCTTTTTTTGTGAAAATTCAGTCATTGAAATAAAACAATTATATTTATTTACGATTTTCAAAGATAAACAGAAAATTCAAACTACATCCTAGCTGCTAGCCCTTCCACCTTTTACTTATTTTAGCTATTTTCTCCGATTTTACGCACAGAAGAGATTTTTTCATATTTTTATCCGTCTCCTGATAGCTTGTATTTTCGTAACTCAGACGTTGCTGCTTTCTGTTTTTTGGCGTGAACGCAAACGGGAAAAAAAATGAGGTGGATTTGCGGTGAAAATATTTATTTGATTTATATTTATTTTATTTTTTTATTTATTATGTCTAAACAAAAACAATACAAACAAGACTTTTAGAAGTCCCTAGTCCAGAGTCCACAAATATCTCGATTCTTATTCACACGATTTTAATATCAATCATCTATTTTCGTATTTACTAGATTTAAAAGTTGCCACATTTCTTTATTTACTCTTTTTTTAATACCTGAAAAATATAGCAAATCCCCCACAGTACCATCTCTCTTGCTATCTTGGATTTAATAATTTCATAATTAGTGTGTAAATGAAGGGATTTTTTTTTTCTTTAAATATTCGTGTTCATATTTTTACCTGCAAAATGTACATAAATTTTTGCCCAGCTGACATAGTTTTAATTAAAATGAGCAATTGAGATGTGTTATGTAATGAAATATAAAAATTGTTTGTTTCAGACACTTCTTCTTGCTTCTGCTCTAATCAAATTTATATGGTTGCATGGAAATAGTTCATCTTCTACGATGGCATCAGAATTGAGAGATCATCAAAACCCCAATAGTCCATTCTCAGTACTTGTAAAGGGATCATTACATATGGGTGAGTTGCATGCAGGCTTACATTTAAATTTTCAAAAGCTCATTATTTTTTCTGGATCCACAATAATTGTAGTGATGAAAAGTCATAAATATTTGGTGCTAAAATCTTAGCGAACTTTTATATCCATTAAAGTTTTTTCTAAAAATAATTTTATTTAAAGCTTAATTCTGGTTTTAATTGTTTTTAGGTGTAAATAGTGGAGATTTAACGAGGAAACGTGAGCCTAGTAGTAGTGAAAGGAGTGTAAGTATCGAAGCAAGCAATAGTGAAGATGAACGTAGTGATATCAGACATGTTCGTGTTGTTAATGAGGTCAGTAATAAAATAATAAATCTTGAAATATTCTCCTAATTATTATTAATATTTAATCGAGCACTGGATGTGCTTCTATAAATATAGAAAAATTACCAGTCTTCATAGCTGCCAACTCTACTGGAATTTGCCAGTTTCACATGGTCTACTGGTTTAATAAAAATTCTTCTGGTTTTTGCATACTTTAGTAAATTCCCTAAATCTGAGTAAGTTTCCCTTTAAAAAGAAAAAAACCTTTTGAAACAGAATTTTTACACAATTTATTGCTTTGCTTGAATATTTAAACAAATACACTGAAGAGCCAAAAGAACTGGTATACCTGTCTAATATTGCGTAGTTCCCCCCGTGAGTACGCAGAAGTGCCGCAACACTACGTGGCATGGATTCGATCAATGTGTGAAGTAGTGCTGTAGATAATTGACACCATGAATCCTGCAGGGCTATCCATAAACCAGTGGGAGTAAGAGGGAGTGGGGATATCTTCTGAACATCACGTTGCAATGCATCCCAAATACGTTCAATAATGTTCATGTCTTGGGATTTTGGTGGATTTCCGATACTCACATTATACTCGTGAAATGGTCATAAGTGAAAATCAAAATTTCATTACTATTTCGGAGATGCTATGTTCCATCTCCCGTTCACCGACTATAACACCACGTCCAAACTCAATTAAATCGTATAACCTGGCATTGTAGCAGCAGTAACCGATCTAAGAACTGTGTTAGACACTCGTTGTCTTATATACGCGTTGCCGATTGCAGCACAGTTCTTTGCTGGGCTCCATACCCCTTTATTTGCATACTCATGGGTGTACCAGTTTTTTTGGCTCTTCAGTGTCACTAATACATGATGAAACAAGCCTCATTTCTAGTAAGCATTTATTGATTTTTATTTTTAGTTTATTATTACATCCGGATAAGTGATTATTCCAGTTTTCTGAATCGCTACAAAAAGCCGTTATTTTATTGTTAAACCCAACTAAAAAAAAAAATATTTTCAAATAATCTTAAAAAGAAGAAAAAATGATGGTAAAGTAAGCATCTTTCAAAAAAGAAAGAGAAATCCTAAAATCTTATGAGGAAAAAATTTTTTTTACAAAATGGCGGGAAAATTTATTGACTTTCGTTCCGGTTTTCTGATTTCCGGATTACGGGTTCTGCACTGTATTTTATTTTCAATTTATTTTTATTCTAAATTCCCTTTTTAAACTAATTTAAAAAAACTTTCAACTATCAATAAATTACTTGTTTATTACTATTCAAAATTATGAGCTAAACATAATGGAAAATATTGCAGACCATTTGTAGTGTTTAGTGTAATAAACTTTTTGTATTTTGATAGCAATGAAATTCCCTATATGTAAAATATTTAGTGTATATTGCAATAGTTGTTAGGAAATTAATATTTCGTAAAATCTGCTGGATTTTTTCCTATCCAAGTTGGCAGCTATGGTTCTTAAACTTAACAATAATAGGTAGTTAATCTAGAAAAAAGGATCTTACAAATCAAAGAGTGCAGTCTCTAAAGAAGGACAAAGATTTACAGAACTTACGTGGACATAATAGTAATAAATGTATGAAGTTAAACAGAATAAGATGTGCAGAAAATATTTACTATTCAGGTACAACTAGCACAACACATGAGATTTTCAACCATAAACCACTTGCTATAACATTTAAAAAAAAAAAACATTAATCAATTTGGTATTTGTTTAAAACTTAAAGAAGCAATCTAGAGAAGGCCAGAATCTATGATGATAAAGTAGACAATGTGGTTTACGTTAAAAATTAAAATACCCGTTCCAATTATTTCTTAAATAAATTTGTCTTAGATGTGGTTAAATTTATTTTAAAAAAATTAGAATTGAATTTAAGTTTTTTTTTCAAGTCAGTTTTTTTTTCTTTTCTGAAATTGATTGAACCTTGCGAAAAATTATTAATTGATATATGTGTTATAAAAATATATTGATTTTTTTTATATATATATGAAATATTATTTTGCCATATCACATGAAGCTTTTTAAACAAATGTGCCTATCAAAAGGTAATTAAAAACAAATTATTAGGAGTTGCTTTTGTTAATGAATGTATTCATAAAGGTGTAACTAAAGTGAAATTCTCTTATCCTGTATTCACACTTTCAACCCCTTTATATAGAGCTTAAATACAATTTTTAATAATGTGCTTGCTGACCTATATAAAAGTATCTTTGATTTTAATTAGCTAACTAAGATTCAAGTGTATGTTTCAATTTGTTTGAGTTCATTCTGAAATTCAACATACCATTTTCAAGACTAGAGTGAGGCCTTGATATCTCCTGATTAAGAGGATGCTTTACCACTTGAGAAACTTTTCGTGACAAATTCTGTTCCATTTTAAATTTAAATTATCAACAAAGTGTGTTTCGTTAAAACCAGAGTTAGCTGTATAAAGTTGCACAAGCACTGATTTTTTTTTTCTCCTTTCAATCTATGAAGATGCGAACAAATCGTGTCAGAATTACTTCTCAATATGCAATCTTGAGTAGTAATTATATCATAATTTGTTTGTGTTTTGATATTTAGAATTTTTCTTCTTCCACAATTTATAACATGGTTTATTCTGGGTTTATCTAAATTCACTCTTCCTATATACTTTAAGTTTCTAATTATTGTGAAAGAGATTTCACCCACAGTATAGCTACTGCATAGCTGCCAACTCTACAGGATTTTTCCAGTTTCTCCTAGTCTACTGGTTTAATTAAAATTCTCCTGGTTTATTTAGATTTTTTCAAATTCCCTAAAATTGAGTAAATTTCCTTAAAAAATCTCAATTGAAATAAAATTTTAGTATAGATTATTGCTTGAATATTTAAATAGGTATTACTAATACATAATGAAGCGAACCTCATTATAGAAATCAGTTCAAAATTTTTTTTCTTCTAAAATGTTCAGTTTACTTTTATTCAGAACCTCTTTTTTAAAAAAAATCTTTTAGCTATCTTTGATTAATTAAATGCCTATTAATATTCAAAATTTTGAGTAAACATTATTCATAACATTTCAAATCCATAATGCATAACATTTCAAATATGTTTAATCATAGCTGGAAAATATTGCAGTTTTTCTATTTTGATGACTCTAAAATTCCCTATGAGTGAAATATTTAGTACATTATGCAACAATTATCATGAAATTTATATTATTTCGTAAAATCTTTCCTATCCATGGTGTAAGCTCTGCTATTGTATTTTTAATTGTTTCATTATAGATCTTATAAACTGTATTTATCCTTGTTTGAAAAAAAGTAATGCTTTAAATGTTTTACATGTGTCTTTCTAGATGAATTCTCAAGTAAGTGATCACCCTCGAAGCAGCATTGAAGGCAGCGGAGGCAGTCCACCTAGTAGTCCTTGTGATATTGAGCAGTGCAAACAATCTCCAAACAAGCCATGCCACAGGCATCAAAACGGCAGGAAGTGGCATCCGGTGTGTCCCGGTCATGTTCGACCACCCGTGTTCGTCGCGGGTGCTGTCGAGAACAGTTCGAGCGGCGAGGAGAGCGAGTTGAGCAGCGTCACTGACGACAGCTTGCACAGCGATACGGACGCCGGGGATTGCTCGGAGGATCCCGCCGAGATAAGTAGACCCCCGCTGATGGAGAACTCTGAGGATTCGGGCCGAGAGTGCAATAAATTGTGCAATATTTGGAGTCAAAAAATAATCAGGAGAAAAAGAGCCAGACTAGTGGCAAATAAAAAGCAACGCATCATGAATAAAAGAACGACAAAAGCCGAACTTTCAGAGGACGAAAGTGTGGAGAACCCTCATAAGAACCCTGCTATGAGGTGTGTTTCTCCCTCGAAGGATATCGAGGGAGAAAATAAGACATTTGTAAATTCTAGGAATCATAAACTAATAAATTCTTTACCTGGAAAGAAATCCATTCACCGGCAGCAAGCACCGGAAATTCTGCCGCAACTTGTTAAAGTTGCTTTGGAGAGGGAAGAAAATGTTGCCGGGTTCAGTGACAATATCGATAACGACATGTACGAGTGTGGACAGTACCTTGCTACGCAACGCCATGCTCCACCTTCGGGGTGAGTTTTTCATTCCTTTTACCTTGAAAAATATTTTTTCTTTCTTTGGTGCGAATTATAATAGTTAGTTAAATTAATATAAACTTACAGTCTGCATGCTGAGTTCAAAAAAGTACTGTATTGAGTGTTAAAGATTTCAGAAATTTGCAGGTTTTAACACGGTGCATAGCATTCTTAAAAAGTGCTTAAAGGTGCTTATTTTCGTTTTTTAAAAGCCCTTAAAGGTGCTTTTTTCATGAGGTGTATGTAAAAAGTGCTATTTATTTTTCTTCTTTACCATGTGGTTTTTAGCCACATATTATGCAAAAGCATACTTTTCACATTCAATTCGCTCTTGCGGAAAGAATTTTCCTTTGGGAAGTAAGAAACTTTATTTTTCTTTTCTGCAGAAATTTTTAAAAGTTTTTCTTTTCTTCAGAATTAAATTCAAAAGATGCTTTTCTCACACATTGGGGTGGGAAAAAAACGCCTTTTTCTGTTCTCATTTGTGAATAATGAAAAACAAGGAGTAATGAGGTAAAAAAGTTTTGGGGTTTTTTTTTTTTCTGCAGAAATTTTTGTTCTATTTTTTTATGCAATTATTATTATTGGTTTCACATAGCTTTTAAAATCATATAGTTTTAATACTGTGTTTGTAATGTATCTACCACTACAAAAATACAATTCCGATTCACTAGTATATAAGACATGTTAACTCGATTCTATGGTGGGGTACCTTTTCATAGATGAAGGTTGACATTGTCGATAACTACTTGCTGATTCCCACATTGGCTCACTGATCCATAACATGTCTTATATACTAGGGAATTGGAATTATATTTTTGTATTTGTAGATACATTACAGAATTATTTATTACAACTGAATCTCAAAATGAAAACACGCATTTAGTAACCCCTTTCTGAAGAGTCCGATTTTGCCGTCGATCTTTTTTTTTCGCTAGTTACTGCTACGGATTTCATGATTTTTTTAAATGATGATTTACAAAAGACAGGAAAAGAAATTAGTGCAAAAAAATGCAAATGTTTCTTTAAATTAGAAACATGTATATTTGTTATTTTTAAAAGTATCCTGCAGAGAGATATTAGTATTAGAGAGGTATGTCACAGAAAGCCCGAAAAAATTCTACCATTGGGTATATGATGTGCTTTTTTTGACCGATATTTTTTGCATATAATTTTGTCTTCCTATTAGGGATGTAACAAATATTCGGCCGCTATTCGGTATTCGGCCCTTTTGCTGAATATTCGGCCTTGCCGAATACTGAAGTTATTCGGCCGAATAATGAAGTATATGCTATTATTAATTATTTAGATTTGTGAAAGCCTTATTGATATTTAAAATAGATATTTAAAATATCACAAAAAATGCAACATATTGTTAAATTTATTTTAAAATATAGAAAGTTTAAAAAATAAAATTTTTTAATATTTATTTCATTTTTAATTTAAAATTTGAAAATTATTTCATTACAAAATTAAAATTTCAAAAGTGAAACTTTTTAAAAAGTTCTTAATTTTCTGAGTTTTAATAATTTTTCTGACAAAAAAGAAAGTTAAGAATACATTTAACAGTAGTAAGTAATGAGTTCTTATCTTAAATAAAATAGCATATAAATTACAAGTATAACTAAAACTAAATTATGCTATTATTAATTATTTAGATTTATAAAAGCCATATTGCCTTGTTATTGGCATCAAGATATTTAAATTATTACAAAAAATAAATCAAGTTGTTAAAATTTTTTTAAATATACAAAGATTAAAAAAGCAATTTTGTTAATATTTATTTCATTTTTAATTTAAAATTTGAAAATTACTTTAATTACAATCAAAAGAGAAATTTTTAAAAAGTAAGTATTCGGCCACCGAATATTCGGTATTCGGCCTAAAATTTGGCCGAATATTCGGTGTTTGGCTATTCGGCCCCATCACTATTCGTTACATCACTACTTCCTATGATGGGTATAAGTGTTTTGTAATATACCTGAGAGACATTTATTATGAAATTCGATGATTGGTATAAATATTTTAATTCCAGAGACTTTGTTGAGGACATCTTAAGCCCAGACGATGGGAGCTGCAACAGTTCGCACGTCAGTAACAAATCTGAGAAGAATCTTGCTGACTTTGATGGAGAAGAATCAGGCTGTGAAGATGAACTAGCGCAGCTTGCTCAAGTTCAACTTCATCCGATGGCTCAGAGACTTAATAACATGGCCTGCATGTACTCTCCCCAGATTCATGGTGGGAAACATTTTTTAGGTCATTCTGCAAGAGACAACTTGGGGAATCATTTCCAACTGGAGTCTGTGTGTGAATCAGGCCAAACACTTTTATGGGACATTTTGCAAGATGACAAAATTGTAATTACTCCTTTATTATTATTATTTTGGATAATTGTTGTGATAATATTCAAAGTAACAATGGGGAAAATTATCTTTAACTTATGATGATAAAGCCTGTTATTAGGGTCAACTGCTTGAGCTAAAAAAAGATTAAAGGAAAAAAAGAAAAAGGAATTTTTTTTATCTAAAGAGCATAGCTGCTAACTCTACTGCATTTTCCAGTAGACTACTGGATTTTGCTAGTTTCTCCTGGATTTTGTACACTTTAAAAAATTCCCTAAAGTGATAGTTTCCTAAGAAAAATCCCTATTGAGTGAGTTTCCTAAAAATCCATATTAAAGTAAAAATTTTGCACTGATTATTGCTTGCTTGAATATTTAAATAAGTATTGCTTATACATGACGAATCTAGCCTCATTTATAGATATCAGTTTTAAACTTATTTTTTATTCTAAAATGTTCAGTTTAATTTTATTCAGAACTTTTTTAAATTCCTATTAATATTCAAAATTATGAGTAAACATAATACGCAACATTTCAAGCATATTTAATGCCAATCATGACTGCAAAATATTGCATGTTTTACTTTTTTGATGACCATAAAAATCCCTAAAATTCCCTATCTGTAAAATATTTAGTATATTACACAACAATTATCATAAAATTTATATTATTTCTTAAAATCTACTGGATTTTTTCCTATCTATGTTGTTAGCTTTGTAAAAGATACATTATTAATTTCTTAAGTGTAAGTTCAAAGTACTTTTTGAAGTAAAAATTATTTTCTAGCAAAAGTTTTTAATTGCCATAAAATTTTGAAGCTACTTTTAATTTATTTTTTATTATCAGTTGAATGAGAATATATACAAATTAAAACAGTCTTTTACAAATTACACAACTCTTCTTTTAGACAAACCCATGTGAAATTCAAACATATATTTATATAAGAATTGCAGCTAAAATTTAAAATTTTAGAACAATTTGGAAGCTCAAAAAAACTTTTTGCATAAATATTTCCTAATTTAAAAATTCAGTTTCGTTGAATATTTATATTTCAAGTATTTTTGTTAGGTTCACATGATTTTGAGTTCATCCAGACTTAAATTCTTTTTTTTTCTTCTTAGGGTCAGCTGAGTGAGGGTCTTGCAGTTGAAGCAGAAAAAATTTTATGCAATCTCGTTTGTTGGTGTACTGACAAAATGATAAGAATGAAATTCATAGAAGGCTGCCTACAAAATATAGCAAATAATAGGTAAAAATTTATTCAGTTCATAAAATGAATGATTAGTTTTTTCAACCTTTCCTTAGCCTTTTTATTTTCTCATTAGATCAGTCATCATGTCTATGCGTTTATTACCCAAGCTGTTCTCATCCTTCCAGCAATTCAGAGGAAGCAGTGATACTCATTCAGTGACATTGTAAGCTTCTTAAACATTTTGCTATGTAAATTGATTTTTCACAAATATTCAAATTTGATGTTTATAGAAACTCATTCAACACTTATCCTTTCACTCCATGGCATAATCACAATGACATTGTCGCAGAACGTTACAGAGTTTCTTGCAGAAAGATTTTTCGTTTGTATTTTTATTATGAGAAATATTAAAAATAAAAGAAGTTCAGATTTCTTTTCAGTAGAAATTTGCACGTGATATTTGAATCATGCATTTAGATGATCACTTTTTGGCACGCGATTCGCACCGATAGTATCGTAAATCGATGTATTGTTTCCATTGTATTTTCGGCAGTTATTGATATTGATTTTCACCTGATTTTTAAATATTGCGATATATTTCAAGCAATATGAAAAATTAGAATCGAGCATTTGAGTATTTACTTTTTAAGGCAATGATTCTATCCAATTTTTGACAGTTATTGCTATTGATTTCTCCATAGTTTCTAAATCAGATATTTTTATGCGATTTTATTTATTACAACAACCTAATCTCGAAACAAAACACTCATTTGAGTAACCCTTTTTTTAGGAGTCCGATTCGCGTGATTTCGCCGCCGATCCTTCTCTGCAATTATTTCTTTATTTTTTCATGATTTTTAATTATTTTTTATTGTAATGATTATTTACAAAATGTGGAGAAGGAAATGATTTGTGCTTTTTTCCCCCCAACAATATGCGAGAGTATCACCCATAATATTAGAATGAAAAAATTATTACATGTTTAATTTCAATAAAATTATACAGTTTTTTTTTGTAAACACTGTGTTTTTGTTATTTTAAGTTAGTAACATATATGTTTGCTATTATTAAAAGTATCTTGCAGAAAGATATTAGTGCTAGATTGTCGCAGATAGCTAGGAAAAATTCTGCCACACGGTCCTTTCAGAGGTCATAAAATACCTATTACCATAGCACATATGTCCCGCAGTGGACTGATCGTTAAGGCACGGTTCCCAGCAGATCACCGAAGTCAAGCATCACTGGCTACGGTCAGTGTGCGGGTGGGTGACCACTTGGATCAGCCTGCGTAGGGACCGAGGGTGTGCGGTATTGGTCCTCGTTAAACTGTTCTACCGTAAAGTGCTCGACTTCGCGTGCAGGTTGTCGGGATACTGAAGCGGGGGTGCCATCCCCTCTGCAGAGGATCAAAATTGTGATGGCATGTCTTCGGATCATCCTCAGGGATGTTTCCCAGACTGTCGCCAATAGCCCATTGTGCAGCTCTAGTGCGACGTAAATGAACAACAACCATAGCACATATAATTACAGCAATACCAATAGTACATACATAGATCTTTATAAAATAAACCTTGAACTGCAAGAGCATCTTACAGAGTTTTGACTTGTACAAATCATTTAATATATCTTCAAACTTACCAGTTGAACATGGTAGCAATAGTAAAACAGATAAGTCATAAAATGATTTAAATAAATACTTAAATACATAAAAATTTGCCTTTAAGTATTAGGGTGTGCCGTTATACAATGTTAAAAAATATCCAAAATAGAATAAAGCAATAGCTTAAAAAGTTGCTCTTATATTGCACAAGTAAAATGGTATAAAGCCTTTTCTAATTAAAAGAAATCTTGCAGGCTGTACCATTGATTGAAAAATAGAAATCAGGTAGAAAAAAGAACATATTTTCAACTGTATGTAAAGAAGTATATGTATATACACTGATGGAAAAAAATATCTGCACCGAGAAAAATTATTTTGTTGAATAATGAAATTATGGTAATGTGTTTGTCATAGTAACATATTAAATTTATCAAAGTTCAGGGCTGATTGTGCTCCGGAAAAAATCCAGATTTCCGGACTTTTCGCTAACAGTGATCCGGAAGTTTCCGGAGATCTAAGGTCCAGATGTTTCAAAAAATCATTGATTACAGAAGTTTCTGGAAATCAAATTTTCAAAGGTGGAATTTAAAAACACAATTTATTTTATTTGTTTGTAAGGGAGAGCCAGAGATATACTTTATAAGCTTATATTCATGATCAATATTCATTTTTTATCAGTAAATAGTTGTTATAATCATAAACTCAAGAAAGACATATTTGTAAATTTCAATTACTTCTCCAGGTCATCATAGGTATGTGTAAAATTTTAAATATATTTTAAGTAAACTAAGAAATATTGAGAAAAAGGAAAAAAACCTTGTTTAAATTTTTTTCTAATATTTCAATTTAAACTCTTTTTTTTTTTAACTCAAGAAATTTTCCGGAATTTTGACTTGGGCTCACATTCACCCCTGAAAGTTTCAAGATCACAAGTTAAGGCAATCTAGAGAAAAACCATTTTAAATATGAAATACTGATACATTAATAACCGCTGTAACCACCAGAATTTTGAATATAAGCAAACGGGCGTGCATTCCGGCATATTATAGATGCCTTATGTCATCGGTCAATACATTGATAGTTAATGCTGGTTATGGATTACAATTACCTTTAAATTGTACTTGGTAACTTTGCACAATTTATCTTTGACTTTTTGTACTTTAATGTTAAAAATTTTTTGATTTATTTTAGAAATAAGTTTAACCACTATGTTTTCCAATTTCTGCATCTAGAACTTAAATCAAATTTTGTTTTCTTTAGGTGGGCAGAGAAAGAACATAAAATGCTGAAGCACTTTTTCAACAATCTCATGACTTATACTTCAAATAGGCATAATAATAAAAACCCAATGTAAGTCAGTTGAATGATTTATTATAATAATGAAAGGAAGAGAATGTGTTGGTATACTTGCTTTCTTTGTTTATTTCACCCAGGTTTTATACTTAGGTGTATTTTTATACTCCATTTTAAATATCCCCACACTCTCCCCCTCTCTACACTCACAATTCTAACAAAATGCACTGTCTTTCTAAAAAATCAGCAGTGCCGGATTACCCATTAGGCCTGACCTGGGGCCCCCAATCATTAGGGGCCCCCTTAAAATGGATTTTTTGAAAATAAATTTTAAAAAATTACGAAAAACAATGATTTTTTTAAAAAAAAATCAATTTCAAAGATATATTAAAATTTTTTCCAAATGTTATGATTATTTTTTAGTAAAATAAAGTAAAATTTAATTTATTATTATTTATTTTAATTTTAAATATGCTTTCTTAAATGAAAAGATGTATAAATACTTTTATATTTGAATAAATAAAAAATATACGAGAAAAACAACTTAATTGAATGGCCTTGGGCCCCGCGCACGCTTTATCTGGTCCTGGAAATCAGTTTAGGCAATTTCATGGTTACTTGTATTGTGGTGTTGCACATCAATTTGTTTTTACTAATGAGTGTTTTATTTTAAATTGAATTTTTTTGTTTTTTTTTGTTGAATAACATGGCCTGTAGCATTTTTAAAATGTGCTTATTTTCATATTCTAAAAGCCCTTAAAGGTGCTTTTTTTCATGGGGTGTTTTTAAAGAGCGCTTAATTTTCCTTTTTCAAAAATGATATTTTTTTCTTTACCATGTCAATTTTCGCTATGTATTGTGCAAAAGGGTGGTTTTCACATTGTTCTATTAACACTAGATTGCCCAACAAAGTTATTTTGACTGCTTTTTAATTTCAATTAGAAAAACAATGATGTATATAATGACACAATTTCTTAGAACACAGTGACTTTTTGTACAACATAGAATTTTTTTATTATTAATATTTAATAATAACTTGTTGTATAACTGTAAATAATGTAACAAAATATAAAAAATTTATTTTAAGCAAATTTCTTTACACATTAGTTATTTTTTCACAATCTAGTCATTTTGACTGCTTTTAGGCAATATAGGTATATACTAAGTTGCAGTCTTTCTTGTGTTAAACATTTTCACAATTCATTCAATCACAAACCATTTTGGCGTACCGTCTTGCACTCTCATATGCAACTTTGCTGCATTTTGCCATATGTTGTGTTGTTACATATGGCTTTATTGGAAATATTAATCCATATACAATGTTCAACTTTAAGTGGACTTAAACAAGGAGTAAAAAGGAACAAAATTACAATAACAAACAAAGAAGACACATGACAAACACATATTAATACAAAAAGAACACATAGAAAAAATTAAAGTAAGAAAAAATATATATATATATACACACATACAGTGAAGAATGAGGAGTAGTCTTTACAGAGAGTTCATGTGATCTCTGGCATCCCAGTAAAGTTTACACAGATCACCCCGCTCTTGGGATTGTTTGTCCAGTAAAGGGCATACAAGCAAGTGGTCTGAGTTCATGGTTTCCGAATTGCAGATTTGGCACTCGCTAGATGGAAGGATACCTATTCTGTTGAGGTGCTCTGCCAAGCAGTCATGGCCTGTTGAGAGTCTGAAGTTTGCCACAGCCTTCTTATGAGGACTGTGACAAAATTTCTTCCAACTATTTTGGATGTTAGCCCAGGGTTTTCCAGTGGATTTTACTGCTTGGTTGAGCTTTAGGTTGGTCTTAAGTTTCTCGGAAAATTGTTTTTTAAGGGAGTCTGGTGGAATCGGTTTATTACATTGTGGTTCGAGTGTCCCTTTCTTGGCTAGTTGGTCTGCCTTTTCATTGCCATTGATTCCTACATGCGAAGGGATCCACTGGAACACAATAATTTTGTTGGCATTCTCGAGAAAAATCAAATTATCTCTAATATCTGAAATAGTCTGAGTATCTGAATCATGGTTTATGGCAATTGCCTGGATAGCTGCCTTAGAGTCGACAAGAATTACTGCTTTAGTGAAGTAATTGATCTTATTCTTAAGGTTTTCCTGGGCTATCGATATAGCGAAGATCTCTGCATCAAAATTTGACATATAGTATCCCACAGGGGCGCTGTGAGAAAAGAGCTTACTGTGTACTCCTGCTCCGGTGCTGTCTTGTATTTTTGAGCTGTCAGTGTACACTCTCGTCCATTCTGGTTCAGGGTATTGCTGTTGTAGCATGCATAATGCATTTGTTTTTAGTATTGTGTCAGGTATGTTTTTCTTACCCAAATCATTGATATCTAGTTGGTGCCTAACATCTATAAATTTGAGAGGGTTTGTGATGTTCTTGTTACAGATAATTGGCTCATCTTCTTGGAAATCATGCAGTAATTTTTCACATACCTCTAGAGGAGAGATTTGAGTCTTCATGGAACTTGGTTTACATTCATTCATCCATTGCGCTCTGTGGGAGGCTTTCATTTTAACATAAGTGCCAACTGCTTGTATTTTAATTTCAGTGGTAATTGGTGGATTAGAAGTATAGTATTGTAGGGCTATAATTGGGGTTGTCTTCACTGCTCCCGTAATGATTCGGAGAGCATTGTTTTGGGCTCTTTCCAAAGAGTCGAGCTTACCTTGTGCACTAGAAATTAACACCTCACTTCCGTATTTGATAATTGGTTTGATATAGGTGTTATAGGTTTTATTTAGAGTGTGTTGTGAGCTTCCCCATTTGGCATCAGCTAGTCTTTTCAGAATTGAGGTTCTCTTTTCTACTTTGTCTATAACAGTATTGATATGATTGGTAAAGCTTAACTTGTTATCCAGTACTACACCTAGATATGTGGTAAGGTTGCTTTTTCGAAGCTTACTATTATCTATTATCAAATCAAAGTCTGGATTAACACTCCTTAGAGAATAGAATTGGTAAACGGTTTTATTTTTGTTGCTAATCATGTTATTCTCTCTGGACCAAGACTGCAAGACCTCGAGAGCTTTATTCATAACACCTTCAAGATTATTCCTTTGATCTTCATATGCTTGGGAGTTTTCTGCTTCCGTCCAAATGACAACATCATCTGCGAACATACAAACGTTAATACCTTATAAGCTTGTTAGTTTGTCTACCAAATCGTTGATGTAGATGTTAAATAGGGTACAGCTGTTTACTGCTCCTTGTGGTAGACCAACTTTGCTCTGTTTGTAGGTAGATTCCTGTTCGTTCCATCTTGTTTTTGCCCATCTTTGGGATAAGAACTTTCTGTACCATTTAAACATTTGTTTGCAAATTCCACAAGTTTGAAGTTTGGTTAGAAGTTTGCTTCTCCAAATTGTGTCGTAGGCTCCTTGAAAATCAACAAATACTGCCAAAGAACTTTTCTTTGAACTGAAACCGGATTTAATTTTGTGAACCAACTTCATAATTGATTTGGCGGTTGACATGTTGCTTCTGAAACCTGACTGTTCTGCTGCTAGGATATCATTTGACTCCAGGTAAAACCTTAATCTTGCATTTATCATTCTTTCAAAAGTTTTGACCATGACGGATGTCAGTGAGATTGGTCGGTATGATTCTATGTCTTGGGTGACTTACCCGGTTTTAGAATTGGAATGATATTTGCTTTCAACCAGTTTTTTGGGAGGCTTGATTCTTCGTTCCAGATTTTATTAAAAATCGGTAGTAGGGATTCCCTCACTGATATTCCCAGGTGTTTCAGGAACTCAGGGAATATGTTATCGGGACCTGGTTGTTTACCGTATTTGAGGTCATGAATAGCCTTGTTCAATTCTTCTATTGAAAAGTCCTCCGTAAAAAGGTTTTCTGGGCACTTAAACTTAGATGTTCCTCTTTTTACTAGTTTGTTGTTTCTTTTCTCTTGTTTCTTTTGTTCTTTACTAAGTGACTACCAATCAAGGTAAAAATTATTGAATAATTTTGCTATCTGTCTTGAATCACTTATATATTTGTTTCCTCTCTTTATGGGGTGATTATCTTTTCGTGTATATTTATTGTTCAGGTTATTCATTAATTGATAAGCTTTGCGTCCGGCTTTCCTATAGTCTAAATCGTTTAGACACTTATTCCATGCTTGTCGTTTAGCCTCTAGGACTTTTCTCTTCATTATTGCACATTCCTTTCACCAATTGATTACATCTTGTTTCCGTTCGTCATTAGTTTTCCCCTCTATCTTTTCAGCTTCTCTTCTTGCTTGCTCTCTGATGTGTCTTTGTTCTTCAAGTTCAGTATTCCAAAATGGTTTGTAGTTAAATCTCTTTCCTCTTGGAATGTTCCTTTTAGCACACTCTTGAAGGGCTAAGGAAAAAGTTGATACTAATTGTTGTGGAGTTGCATCAGTTTGAAAGGTGTTTACCTGATGTTCCATATCTTCAGTGAAGGCTTTCCAGTTAGCTTTTTTGAAGTTCCACATGATTTTTGTGTTACATCTTGTCGGTATTTGATTTGTAGTGATTGATGTTTTTATCATTCGGTGACCGCTTCCCGGATCTCCAATCACTGATTTTTTACAACAGTCAACTAAGTTTGCTGAAACAATAGTTAGATCAGGATTTGTAGAACTGCCTGAAAAGTGGATGAAGGTGTTTGGATCATCTTTATTGTTAAGGACAAGCAAGGCATTGCTATTTACAAGGTTCTTGACAATTTGTCCTACTTGATTTTGATAAGTGTATCCCCAGTTGGGGGAAGCAGCGTTGAAGTCGCCTACAATTATAGTGTTACGGTGAGAAGTTAAGCAATTTAAATTTTTGTTGTTTGGAGGACTGTATATACCGAAAACCCTGAAAATAGTATTTTTGTTCCAAATGTTAACGGCTGCGATTTCTGATGTATCATGATTATTTATTGTTTTCAACACTTCAAAGGACAATGTCGGTTTGTTTTGCACGGCCACAAGGATACCACTTGCGATCTGTCTGCTCTTGAAAAGACCATGCATGGTGAAAGATTCTAAATTGTGGAACTTCATTTTGTCTTCTGTAATATTAGCTTCTTGAACGACCAGGATGTCGATGTTCTCCTCTGCGACTACTCTCTTAATTTCTGAAAACTTTGCAGAAGAAAGCCCTCCGGCATTCCACTGCAGGATAGAAAAACTAAAACTCCTTGCTCTATTTGCACTTATCGCCTTAGCCATCGCCGTTACTCATTTAGTACCACCCAGGAGGCACGTGTGATTTAAAGATATCACGGATGCGAGTAACATTGCCTCCCGCATTTTGCCATATATTCTCCATTTCAGGCTTCATTTTCCACCCTCAGAAATCGAACTGAAAAATCTCTCCATCTTTTTATGGTTGCTAATATAATCAAGAAAAGTAGTTATTTTATCATGATCATGTAAAGTCTTTGAATATTATTTTACATTTTGTTAATGTATATGGTGCTTAAAAATATTTTACATTTTGTTAATGTATATGGTGCTTAAAAATATTTTACATTTTGTTAATGTATATGGTGCTTAAAAATATTTTTGGTTGCTTAAAAAGTACTTTAAAGGTGGTTATTTTTGTTGAGAGATTTGGCTATGCGCCCTGAACAACAATGAACAAACATTCATATTTGTGCTAGAAAAACTTGATGAATTTTAATAGTTTTATGCAATGAGTAATCATACTATCTGAACTATATAATAAAATCTAATTTTAAATAATATCAAGAAAGGATGGTTAACTTATTTAATTAGAGTCATGAAAAAGTTATGAATACTAACACATTATTTTTTATGAGAAGAATTCTTGGTTTCTCTTGTTACAAAAAAATTTGTTACTCTTCTTACATTCTCTTTAAAAGATTTGATAAGAAATTTATGAAAGACATAATAAGTATAAATAAATTTTTATATGTTGGTGCATTTATTTAATTTCTTTGAAGCAAACTTGATTTTAAGAATTAACAACAGATGAAGATTCAACGCTTTTTTACAATTTTATCTTTCTTATAAAATATTTCATCTCTATTTTTTGGCCATTTCCTGTTTCCCTACTGGAATCATTACATTTATACTGTTATCAAATTTTCAAAGAATTGTATGTTTCAAATTTGTTTTCTCAAGAACAAATCAACAGATTTTGTCCAAATGCCGTATTTTCCAAATTCTGCACCTTATAATATTACATTCTTTGAAGTAACATAAAAATTTGTATACTTTACAATGAAAAAATATTCAGGTATTTTTAAATAAAGTAACAGAAAATAATATATATATATCAAAAATTATTTTTTGCTTCGGATAAATGATGCAAAAAAATTTTCATTTAACATTAAGTCTCAAGAAAAGTAATATTAATATTAAGGGTTCCTAAATTATTGACTGCTTTAAGTTACAACTAACTAAAATAATGCAACTTTTAATTTAATTAGGCAGCTTAACAGACCTCTTAATTCAATTTATTAAGCGGCCTGTTTGCCCATGTTAATCCTCTAAGGGAAAATAAATGTGAGTTATTATTTAACCTTTTATTTATTATACAAAATAATTACTCCAAAGATAATTCAAACTTTTCAAGATCCTTTTGTCTTCAGACATAACCTGCTACATAAAATTACAGTTTTGCTGCAATTAGTTTGCCCTTTAAATAAAAAAATTTAATTACAGCAAAACTTATTTAAGGTAAGACAGATGTTGCTCAACTTTAGGCATGAGTAGTACATGGTTCTGAAAAATCACCATTCTTTTGCTTGTGATAAAATAACACACCAACTGGGAAAAAATCTTAAGCTTGAAATAACTGTAAAACTAATCTACACATGCATAACATTTTCATATTATAATGTAGATATGAGACATATGCATTCTGTGAAACTTATTGATTCATAAACATATCATTTACTGATTTATATATATTATGATTTAATTTGTATGCATTGAAAATTATACTTGAAACAAATAATTCCTTGAATTTTCCTTTAAACACAATTTTTCAACATTTTGTGTTCCATTATTTTAAGGCTGATCTTTATCAGAATGCATCTCTCCCGAGTTAGTGAAGTATCTTTGAAATTAAAATATAGCTCTAAATTATTATTGAACCCATATAGCATTTTTACAAAAAGGTCAATTTATTTAAATGAATTGATTGCTTTTTATTTCTCCAAAGTTTATAGCTCAGTTTGTGTAGTTAAGTTAATCGTTTCTCTGGCGATTCAATCAGAAATATGTAATCGTGTGCCTTCATACTTGCGACAGCTCACTTGCTTGATACTGTAAAACCTTTGTACAATAATCCCAACAATATTTTGGGGATCAAATAAATGTATTGTTGTATTTGTTATATTGAGGGCCTGCATACTTTGGGGACACAATAAGACTTTTTTTAGTTTTATATAGAGTAACTATAAATATTTTTATATATATTATAAGAAATTAATTTACAGAATGTTAATTATGGTTAAATATTAAAACTTATTTGAAATAAATTCAGAAAATAAGATCGTAAACATACCTGAAAACTGTTTTTGTTGAAAATAGTCTGATATTTTTGTTTGATTATTATTTTTTTACTGTTATATCAACCAACAAAGTATGCCTTGATTCCAAAACACCAAAATGATTTTCATTTGTGAATGGTGCCCCACAGCTTTTAACATGAAGGAAATGAAATCAATTAAGAATGTTACTTCTGTGATTTCTTGAGAGATAAGTAAAGCAATTCTAAGAAAGAAAGCTGCCGTGGTGGTCAGCAGCGAGTCTTCTCTTGTCAGGAAAAATGGCAAAAGATGATTTAATAAGATTTTTTTATATTATGTGACATCCAATAATAAATAGTAAGGTTGAAATTTGGAAAAAAAATTGCTTCAGAGCGTAATATTGAGAGGAGGATAACATTAATTCATATGCAAGTTTGTGGGGACCACTAAACATTATCATAAGAGTTATTCTGGTATTGGATATTGTAGTAGCGAGAGTTCATCTGTTTTTTTATCAATATATATATGTATTATGTGTATAATATAGATTTTTTTACTCTTCATGTATAGGTATTCTCACAAGGATGCAATTCAGGTTCGCTTGCATTTTCTTACAAATGTGTTCTCTACAACTGGTTCTCCTGAAATATTTCGTAAGTATCAATTGACCTAATTTACCTTCTGAAATTCAAATTAACTAATTATTTTCCTGAAAAGTATGAAAATCAAACCTTTTAGGTGTTTCCTTCATATCAAATTTTACAGCACTAAATGGTCCTGTTAGTCAAAAAAAAAGGGGGGGGAGACCAAAAATCTAGTGAAACCATTTGGGTCAGTTATCTGAGCAATAAGTTTGATGAACATCGTAAATTTCATGTATCATTTTAGAGTACCTTTAACATTTTAGTTTGCTAATAATCTTTAATTCTACTCTCTCTAATGATCTTCTGTCAGGGGCTATTGCTTTTAGTTATTTTTCTTTATCTTCTTCATGGTGCATAGCATTATTAAAAGGTGCTTATTTTCATTTTTTAAATGCCCTTAAAGGTGCTTTTTTTTCATGGGGTGATTTTGCTTATTTATTTTCCCTTTTCAAAAATGAGATTTTTTTTCTCTTTACCATGTCGATTTTTGCTCTGTATTTATGCAAACTAGTGGTTTTCGCATTATTCTATTCAACGTTTTCACAATTCATTCAACCGCAATCCATTTCGGCGTGACGTCGGTCTGTAACGTATGATAGCGCTAATCATGATACATATTTGATTAAATATTTGAGAGACTGCATGTGCGTCTACTGAGCTGGGTTCTGTAAGATTATTGCACTCTCATGTGCAACTCTGCTGCAGTTTGCAAGATATTCTCAATTTCAAACTTTATTTCGCCTCCTCTGAAATCGAACCAAAAAATTTCTTGATCTTTTTATAGTGGCTAATATAATTTTTAAAAAAAGAGTTCTTTGTCCAAAACTAGTTATTTTATCATGATTATCATCTTCGAAAACTATAGAAAATGAAAATGAAATGTGCTTATTTTTTATTGAAAGATTTGACTCTCCACTATGTTTAAGAGTACCTTTAACATCTTAGTTTTCTAATATTCTTTAATTGCACTTTCTCTAATGATCTTCTGTCATTAGGTTTCATGTCTATTGGTTTTAGTTTTTTTTTCTTTATCTTGTATTAAACCATGCTGAAAATGGAGGCCCATACACATTCAAACTAATTTAGGTTTAAAAAAGTCTTCTTTTTCTCATTCTGAAAGTTAAGACTGAGTATACTTTCAAATAAGTAAAGCATAAAATAGGAATTTCGGATCTTAACTGTTAAAAGCATTTTTAAATCTATTTTTGATAACTTTTTTTTAAGTTTATTAATTAAATCTTTAGGGTTGTTAATTATATATTTTTTAAGTTACAAAGTTTATGTTTGCTCTTTCAAAAAACAGTCATTCCTTTTTTTTTTTTTTAAATAGTTTAGTATACATTAATTACTAAAAAAAAGTTTTGCTTCATCTGTCGATTCTATAATCAAATAAATTTAAACTTTTTTTACTTGTTTAAAAAGAAATCGACAAAAAAAAGTCTTGAAATTTTTTTTTCATAAGTGAAAGTTTTGATGTTTCACATATTGACAAAAAGTAAATTTCCTTTCTTGTATTAGTTATATCACTCATAATTTTAAATACTTAAAATTTAATTTATGCTACTAGTTTAGAACAAAGGTGTTGACATAGTAAAATGTTCCTTTTTCAATCTTATGTTAAGTAAAAACTTGTGATTATTTTTTTTATTTATCTTGTTTGTTCAGTTATTACCCCTGTATCAGAATTTTTTCGGGCTTTTTGCGACAAACTTCCCTAGCACTTATATTTTGTTTTTAAATACTTTTAATTATAACAACTACTAATTTAAAGTAATAGAAACTTTGTTTTTACGGAAGAAAGTATAGAATAAAAATTTTAAATTGTGAAAGTAATATTTTTTTAATTCTAAAATTGTAGGCGATATTCTCACATTTTGTTTGCAGATAATGCAATTTCAAATTTTGTAAATCATTACACATAGTAAAATTCATAAAGAAATTAAATGATAATGAATTAAAATTCGTATATAAATTAAAAGTCTTAAAATCCGTGCAGAACTCCCAAAATAAAGATGACGTGACTAGGACTCTTTAAAAAGGACATACTGAAATAAGTGTAAGTAAAATATGGTTGTTCTTTTAAAAAAAGAAAAAATGAAAGGAGGAACATCATTTCTAGACGGAACTATCTTTTAAACTTTCCTGATTTCTGAATTTTTTATTTTATATTATTAATTTAAAATTTCAGCTGAAGCCAGTTACCAATTTTTTTTAAAAAAAAATCTCAAATGAGAATAGAAAAATCATGATTATTTTTTTCGTCTCTGATGCAAAAGAAAAACATCTTTCAAAAAAATTCTGTAGAAAAAAAAAAACACTTTTTGAAAAATTATGCAGAAAGAAAAACCAAAAATTTTCCCTTCTCAGGAGAAATCTTTCTGCAAAAATCTGTAACATTGTGCGACAATGTCACCGCAATTCTGCCCTGGGGGTCATTACTTACGTTTTCTTGCATAGAATTAAATAAAATTTATTATTTGCATGTGTCTTAATTGTTCGCTAAAAGACTCAAATATATGAATAGGACATATTTTATTAGGTGACCACATTAAGTTTAAATTATGATACATAATTGTCATAGTTATGATTGTTTGAACTCAATGATTAAAACATTTTAAGTTATAATTAATACTTTTGTATATTCATTTCTAGAATTAAATCATGAACAAGTTGATATATTATGGCAGTGTTTAGCTCAAGATACAGAGTGTGCAGATGAACTTTTTGGTTGGCTTCTCAATCAGGCAAAAGGAAAAGATCAACATGCTATGAATATTTCTTTGTTTAAGCATGTTCTCCTTGAAAAGGTATGTTATAACACCTTTGTTGTGTAGAGATGATTAATACTTTGAGTAAACTGCAAGGAAGTAACATTGCTATTATTAACGCCATACTATTATTGTATTAATTAAGTTTAATAGCATTCTTAAAAAGTACCAAAAGGTGCTTAAATTAAAAAAAATTTTAAAATGCCTTTAAAGATGCTTTTTTTCATTGGGTGTTTAAAAAAAATGCTTAATTTTTCCATTTCCAAAATGATATTTTTTCTTTGCCATGTCTCTTTTTGACACGAATTTTGCAAAAAGACATTGTTCTATTCAAAGTTTTTACAATTCATTTTACCCTATTTCGGTGTATGTTCAGTGTAAAGCGTTTTCATTCGGTTCGTAGGTCCGTATGAAAACGCTTTACGTGTTTGATGAAATACTTGCAGGTCAGTATTTTCATATATCGAGCTGTATTCAGTGGTGTTAAGATGGATTCTTAGCCTCACATGTACAACTCTACTGCATTTTGCTGGAGATTCTCAATTTCAGGCTTCATTTCCGTCCTCTGTAATGGAGTCGAAAAATCTTTCGAATTTTCGCTAATTACGGAAACTAACTAAACGTAAAAAAAAATTCCTGATAGTTATTGAAAATTTTATTTCTCTTGTTAATTTCTGCATTGGAGAAGTGCCATCGTCTTCGTCACTGGCAAACTAATGGTCTTCTTCTGATATTCTATTTATAGATCAGTACCATAATCTTCGTACTTGACTTGGGGATCATTCACTAATTCTGTATTTTTATGTAGATCAATACAAATAGGGAATCATTAGGGAAGTGTTACAAATTTTGCATCATAATTTTTATTTCCGTTTCCATGGCTTATTTTTTTGCAGAGCATCTTCTATCTTTTCAGAAATATATAGGAGGAAAAAGTGGATTTTTTTTTTTTAATAATTTTTTTTCTTTTCTACGATTTTTCTCTCCTAATAATTATGTATAAGAAATCTGTTATGTAACAGAATAATTATATAAGAGTGACTTAAAATTAGTTATCCAACTTTTATGCTAAAAAATACTTAATTTAAAAAAACTACAGAGAAGTATTGTTATTTGTACAAAGTAGTATATGTGGAAGAAAATGACATGAAACATTTAAATTATCTCTTTCTACTAGCTGTAAATAAAATATTGCATTGTTTGATTTAAATTTATTTATTTGATATCAAACCAACAAATTTTGTCTCATTCTTTACAAAGTAATTTAAAATATTTTTCTTGAATATAGCTGCTGAGATTTAATTTCTTCAGTGTCTAGTCTGTAGTAATTCTATTATTGTTTTGAAATAATATGAAGTGTTGTCAACATGTTTCATCAAAGCTTTGATTTGTGTACGAAAAAAAATTTCTAACGAGAATCTAAATTTAAATAATGAAAGTTTAGTTTTATTTGATTTGGGATTTGCCAACCCTGCTGTAAATGATGAATAAAATTTATCATGTTTATTTTATTGATGATGTATATTTTTGAAAAGTAAACAAACTGTAAATATGAGTGTATTAAACACTTTCTTTTTGTTTTCAAGATGCCTCAGTTGCCACCTGAATCTACTAGCATGATGGCTTTAAATCTTTTGCAACAACTTAGTAGTCTTGCACATTTAGCAACCGCTTCCTATGACACTCCATCTTCTGCTGCTGATGTAAATATATTCTAAAATTATCACAAATTTCACAAACAAAAACATCTTAACTTGGAAATATTACTGTATAATCTCAGAAATTGTGATTACTCTAGAGTTTGGGAAATTCCGTATTTTAGATATTTTACTTTAACTAATACAGGGTTACCACTCCATAGGAAAAACATTGAAAACCTAGAAAATACAGGGAATTTTGTTACTTATTTTTGTCTTTTAAAAAATAGTGACCACTCAAAGCGTAATCTATGAAATATTTAACACTTGATATTTCAGCTATACTAAACCGTTTCAATTACTATAGCAATATTTAAGTATATCCAGCAATTAGAACTAATAAATATAGCTCACACAAAAGCACAGTTATTGTTGTTTCCTCTTAATATATTGTGTATAATATGTACAGGGAAAACACAGGGGATTTTTTTTTCCTTCAGATTTGAGTGGCAACCTTGTAATAGCAATTTTTGGCAACCAAAATTATTGTGTGGGGGGGGGATTGCGTGATTTAAAAGCTATTCATAGCAATTCGTATTTACGTGTTTGTAAAATCCTATTTCACAATTTGTATTGACACATTTTTAAATTTGCTGTTCATTTTCACACGATTTTAAAATCCAATATTGTGGTTCATATATACACGATTTTAAAAATCCGACATTCCGATTCTTGTTAGAACTAAGATTTTTCTTAAGTTAATTACTATAAAAGTAGTAATTTAGGTTGGTAGGTAATTAAATTATAAATCTTATTTTTTTTAAAAAGTATGTTGCATACGAAACATGTATAACATATGAATTGATATCGATTTTTTGCACATGAAATTTTCAGGGTTTTTCGCCTTTTGTCACAATCACTCCCGTGTATTACCATTTCACCTGGTATTGAGTGTGTTTATTTTGTTTTGAATTTCATTCATGGTTTTCATTAGGTGAACGGAATGCAACAGCTGTGGGGAATTGCTCTCCGTGCATTGAATACTGATGTGAGTATGGCAGCCATCCAATATCTGAATAACTATTACATTAATGGTAAGTTTTGTAGGAATAAATTTCTTTTTTCAATTCTTACTATTAGTTCACACTCTTCCTACGCATATCTTGTTCAAATAATTTTTTTTTTGGACATGTAGTGGAGGACACTTGATGTTAATGCAGTTTTTTCAAATATTGATTCATTCATTAAATAGGGATGAGCGAGAAACAAAGTGGTATTTTCTGATTACTTAAACCTTAGTCATTGTTTTAAATTTTACTATAAGCGATTCAGCTATTCACATATTTTAAGGATAACATCAGTAATAATTTCTAACTTATTTATTCTATCTATTTGAACAAAGAAATAGTTTATTGCTCACATTTAATTATTTTATATTCGCTGTGTCCGATAGATTCAATAAAGAACATTACGTGGTAGCACCCAATTTATACTTTTCTAGTCTGATACCGCACGCAGACCTGCCAACTCTCCTGCTTTTGCCTCAAATCTTCTCCGTCAGGGTGTTGTCTCCGTCTTTTTTCTATTTAGTGCATGATAGAGGGGAAAAAAAACAATTTGTGCAATTTCCTTCCCAATTTGTGCTTCAGATGATGCTGGGCATTTATTCAGAAAAATGTTCCCCGATAGCAACATCGCTAAAAATTACGAGCGTGCGTGAACCGAAACAGCAGCAATAACCGATGAAATGGCAAAATCGGAGAGGAAATGTATCTTGGATACAATTAGGCAAAATGTTTTTTCGCTTTCTATAGATGCAGTTTTTGAAATAATGCTAAATCAGCAACATCTGCAGTTTTAAAACAGTAGCAGTTAAAAAAAAATAATAAGAAATACATTTATAAAGTATTTTATTCATTATTGACATATTTTGTTAATTTTGAACCTCTTCCGAAATTTTATAAAATCAAAAGATGTGTTTTAATGTAATTCTATAGAACCTTACAGTGTTTTCATTACAGAAAAAAATGGGAGAGAATTTCTCACCCTTGCTCAAAAACAGGGTGAGATTTCAAAAAGTTAAGTGAGATTTCTAAAAATTAAAAAAACACGAATAGACATAGAAAAAATTATTTCTTTAATTATAATACATTTTTAACATCTTCTAATTGAATATTTTTGATGCATCATCATATGGAAAACGTTCTATACCTACCTTTTCATCAGCTATTATATTTTTTGGCTGAAAAATATCCGCATTTGTTTTGTTTTGACTGTTTCTACAGACATTTGTTCCATTTTCATTTGTCCGTTATGGAGTAGAAGATGTGGCCTTAACAAGGTATTAGTCCATTTTACATTCATGCACTCAAAATGTAAACGTCTTACATGAAGAAACCTTACCTACGGTGAAAACATGGTTGCAGAGAAATGTGTTCTGAAAGGGGTTCTGTAGTTCTGGGGGTGGTGTTCTGCTGTTCGCACCGGTTCTGAATAATACTGGTAAATAGGGAAGCTAGATAACAAGGACTGATGTTCAAAATAATGAAAGATCAAGGAAGAAAAGTGAAACGGATTTTATTCAAAATGGCAAAAGGCGAAATTTTTTCCAAAATTCGCGCATTTTGAAATTGATTAATTGAGTGCACGAACTTCTCGCGTTAATCATTTTTTATTGCGAGAAAAGAAAAAAATATGCGAGATTCTCGCGTTCTCGCGCTGTAGTGAAAACACTGCCTTATATTTTATAATAAGAATACATATCTTTATTAGTCAGTGTTAGAATCTTATTGTGGTCTATTTTATGTAGTATAAATAACATATTTTGAAATAAACTTTGTAGGAAATGTGAATCAGGTTTAATTTTCAATATTGCGCTATGTCGTGAAAGAGTCTCCTGCTTTTTTATTTTCTAAGGTTGGCATGTCTGCACACGCCTTTTTTTCTTCTTCTTTTCCAAGTCCTATTATTAGTTCACACTCTCCCTGTAAATATTTATATATCTTGTTCAAATTTCCAATTGTTTAATTAAATACTTTTTATGCATCAACTCAAGTTCATATACATTTGTGTTTAAACTTGTAGTCTATGACACTTGATGTTAATGCAGTTTTTTCAAATATTAAGTCATTCATTAAATTTAATTAATTTTAAATTAGATTTAAAAATAAATTTAGGGAAAACTTTATTATTTAATAAAAAGTAACTAAAATAAAATTTTTCTTTTTTGACCCTAAGTAGGAATTGACTTTAAAAAACTTTTCTTTTTATGTTACTTGTTTTCATGCAATTTTAATTGCTAAATAAATTTAATTTCTTCTACAGTTCATCATGGGACGCTTGAAAGAGAGGAAGAATTCATTCAACATTGTATGGATAATCTAATGAAAGCATCTGAGCAAACTAAAGAAGTAATATATGTTTTTTTTCTTTGTCCACTCCACTCAACCATACGCGAGCACATCGTCCATTTTTTTAAAGCTCTTTATTTAAATACTCATGGTAGGAATGCTATGTAATTTTCATCCCAGTGCAATACCTTTGCTGGCACCCCTCTCTCCTATAGTTTGTTTAAAGTAAGAACTCCCCTAGCCTTTCGTCCGGACCTATGGCGGTGACTATAGTAACAAGGTATAACTATTTCAAGTAGGGGTGTTGGGGCACTGTTTAGCACAGGTTTTGACTCAGGTAGACAAGATAAAGGGAATCTTTTTCACCAGTCCATTGTGTTAGCCCCTAGAGTGAAGAAAAGCTACCCTCCCTGAAATGTGCTATTCTAGTTTCCATGGCAGCAGACGACCTTATACTTTGTGGCCGGAGGAGTTCTTAACGTAGACAAACTATAACTTCCATACCACAACCCACGAGACTTTCAGCCATGACTGGTGTAACCTGTACCTTGTTGCGCATGCACTGGTTGCTTACTTGGCTGCTGGGATTGAACTTAAACCACCAGCAGAGTGAGCGGCAGCATCACAGAAGCTCTTTATGTTTGCCTTTATAATGACTTACAATAGTTTAGGATAACTTTTAATTTTAAGCA
This sequence comes from Parasteatoda tepidariorum, assembly GCF_982258835.1. Taxonomy (NCBI): domain Eukaryota; kingdom Metazoa; phylum Arthropoda; class Arachnida; order Araneae; family Theridiidae; genus Parasteatoda; species Parasteatoda tepidariorum. The sequence continues at coordinate 4,240,148 of NC_141757.1, read as the reverse complement.
TCTTTTAAAAATTCTGCTGAAATGCAAAATTCTTTGTTCTTCATATATTGGTTTATTGAAGAAAGATTGCAATTTATATTTTAAAAGAAGCGTACAAATTATGGTGAGCTAGTACCATAAAATTTGAATAACTCAAATTATTATCGAAATTGAAAAATCATGGTGAGTTAACAGTTAATCATAACTGTAAGGTACCTTGATACCTTGCAGTTACGATATCTTACTTACTCTCATGTGCAACTGCTGCATTTTGCAAGATATTCTCCATTTCAGGCTTCATTTTCCACCCTCTGATTTCGAATTGAAAAATCTTTTGTTCATTTTATAATGGCTAATATGATCAAGAAAAGAATTCTTTGTCAGAAACTAATTATTTCATCATGATCGTATAAAGTCTTGAAAATTATTTTGCATTTTGTTAAAGTATATAGTGCTTAAAAATATTTTTTGAGTGCTTGAAAAGTACTGAAAAGGTACTTATTTTTCGTTGAAAGATTTGGCTATCTACCCCGCATTTTATTCGTTAAAAGGCATCATTTCTCAAATTGGAAACAGTTTTTATTCTACACTTTTAAAAATGGCAGGGTGCTAGAAACTGAAAAGTATTTCCCTCTAAAAAAGGAATATTGTTCACACATATTTACCAAAGACTTCCAAAATATCCAAAGCTCTTAATTTTATCATGAAAGAGAATTAATTTGAACAAAATTAATTCCTTCAGCTAAATTCATACATTTTATACACATTATTTTTTTATTGACACATAGTTTTAAATTGAACGTAATTGTGGAATTTTGAAAATGTGGTGTGTCGTAATATTGACTTGTTGAAAATATCAGTATTTTAAAAATGATGTCAAAATGATTGAAAAATAAGTAATTGTAATAAATGCCGCAATAGAAAATTAATGTGAACTAGTAATGGAATCATTGAGGGAAAATGTGAAAATTGCTACCTGTAATATCCTATTAATTGCATCGGAAGGAAATATTTAAGAAACAGCAAACAACTACCAAAAAAATGATCCACCAATGACCTGGATTTATGATAGAATTGATCTTAACTGTGCATGTCAAAAATTGACTTTTTAAACCAAATAAAAATGATCAAAATGAGAATAAAACTAGTGGAAATGTCCGAAAGTGGCATGGATTTAGGGAGTCATTGCGAATTGAACGTGCCAAAGTGACAACTCAAATTTGAAATTCAAATGGCGTAATTCTGCATTAAAAATATCAGAGTTTGAAGAACCATGTAAAAAGGACCAAAAATATGATAAATAACTATTGAAATAGTATAACAAAAGTATGTAAATGTTGATGGAATCATCACACATCAAACACCTCTAAAAGTGATAACTCAAATTCCAAATGTGAACGTTATAATAAATTTTACAAAAATGTCCTAAAAGTATGAAAATCCATGTATGGCACATCACAATTTGTATTCACGTGGTTTAAAAATTACACATCGTGATTTATATTCGTCCGATTTAAAATATGACACATGGCGATCTGCATTCAAGCAGTTTTTAAAAATTCACGCATCACATCTATCTTTGTGTGATTTAAAAATTGCATATCATGATTTGAATTTAAAATCACAAAGTGCGATCCGTATTCGTGCAATTTAAAGATTCCTACAATGAGATCCATTTGTGCAATTTAAAAATTGTTAATCATGAAACACATTCACATGTTTTAAAAAAAGTATACATTCTAATCCATATTAGTATGATCAATGTTCAGGTGATTTAAAAATCACACGCGATCCGCGTTCGTGTAAATCAAAGGATCACACACTAATTTTTGACTATGCTGATTTTGGTTTAAAAAAATTTCATGTTAATATTTTTTTTCTGTTTGCGAACATAAGTTCAAATGTTTTATTTTCTAACAATTTCAATAGAAATAATTTTCTGTTTGATTCTCTGAAACTTATGTTGCATAGATGTTTTTGTTTAACAAATTGTTTTCTTTATGATAGGCTGAAGATAGTAATTTAATGATTATTCAGAGAGCTTTACTGTTGCTAAAAACTCATATTGAGGCGTTCCGACGAAGGTGAGAATACTTGTCTTTCTTTACTTTTCTTTTTTTTGGGGGATCACAGATCGCAGACTTTTAATGTTTTGTGTCCTTATTTTAGGTATGCATATCATTTAAGAAAGTGGCAGCTTAATGGTCGTGGTATGAATAGTCATAGATCAAGTATTCTTGAAAAACAAGCATCAGTTCTTAGAATAATTTGTCAACCAGCAGGATTATCTGAAAAGGTAATGCAGTATTACCTATCCTCTATTACTTAATGGAAATTTTATTTTGTATTAAATATTATCAGCATATTTCTTTTATCTAATTATTTAAAATGCATATTTATTTAAATATAATATAAACCTGCAGAATAAAATTCTAAAAAGTTCTTTTATTTCTTTATTTTTTTAACTATGCATTTTTTTTCAAGCTCTGTTAAATATGATATAAAATTTTAATTTATGGTCTCAAAAATTTAATTTTATAAGCACTTTTCAGATTATAAAGACTATTTGCTCCAAAAACTATATTTATTTGTTCCATAACACATTTTTCTGCTCAAATGATTATGCTGTTCCATGTTTGTAATTATTATTATTATTATTATTATTTTGCAACACTGTACTTCAGGAATTTCTTGCTTCAAAAGTTTTTCTGAATATAAGAATATTTGCAGTTCCCCATAGATTTTCTCATGTCATTGTTAAAATTTGTACATTAATTGAAAATTTTCTAACATTTTCAAACATTTCTTATTATTTCGAAATTTTTCTATTTACATGGTATCCGCGCACCTGGAAAGTCATGAATTTCAGTATTGAACAAAATTTTTCATGAAATGTCATGATTTTTACTATTTTTTTAAAAAAAATAATGGAAAGTACCGGATTTAAGTCGCCGAAAAATCTAACTTTTAAAATGGAATCCCCCCCCCCCCCTCAATTTCATCCTGTTCCAAATATCTGAATTCCTAACAAGATCACTACTCACAGTCATATTTTATTAGAATATAAAATGTCTTTATCATGTTCTTTAAAAATTATGGTGTTCTTTCAAAAAATGAAAGAAAAAACATCATTTCTAGAGCGAATTATCTTTTAAACTTCTGTGATTTAAGAATTTTTATTATTTTTTTTTTTTTTATCAATTTAAATTTCAACCAAGCCAATAATTGTCGATTTTTTTTAAAATTTCAAAATGAGAACAGACAAATACGGAGTATTTCTTTCCTTTCTGATGAACAAGAAAAGTATCTTTAGAATTGAATTTTACAGAAAAGAAAAGAAAAAAAATAGCTTTTGTATTTTTTTTTCCAGCTATTTTGCTTCAACTCTTTCTTTACTTTGTTTTTTTAAATTTAAAATCTATAAATATGAAGATGCGGAGTATAACAGTTTTGGTTATAATTATCATTTCAATGAATGTTATTATAATGCTTTTTTAAATTTAATTTTACATTTTTGTCGGAGAAAATAGTAACTTCTTTAAGTCCTGAAAAATTCTTGGAATTAGTCATGGGAAATCCTGATAAGTCATGAATTTGAAAATATAAAATGTAGCAGATACCCTGTATTTATCATTTTTTTTTTCTTTAAACAAAATTTATAGAGAGGCTTTGTTACTCTTCAAACATAAGATTTGTGAGTAATTTGAACTAGAGATGGTATTGAAAGGAAGAAAATAAATTTCTTATGTTATTTGGGAAAAAACAGATAGTTTTTCATAAAAGAAAATATTTTTTCAAAATGTTATTCAAAATTTCTCAGTAAATACAGCTCTTAATAGCAAGGTTCCAAAAGAACTTTTTAACATTAAACCAACAATATACTAAAAATTTCCACAATAAAGCATGAGTTTCTCTAAATTCAGTCTTGAGCCACGATGGCTCAGGGAATAGAGCGTTCGCCTTCCAATGATGTGAGCGGAATTCGAATCCCAGTCGATACGAATTCCGTATCCGGCTTCCTTCGACCACAGTGCTGACATAAAATGTCCTCAGTGCTTACGGGAATCATGGGTTAGAGTCCACTTGCCTCCAGCAAACCATGGGAGGTTCTTGTGGTCTTCCTCTCCGTGTAACGCAAATGTGGATTAGTTCCATCAAAAAGTCCTCCACGAAGGCACATTTCTCCCAATACTTGATCCAGAAGTTCCCTTGTCTTCTGGATTGTGTTCAAAGGCTACCTCGTTGAGCATTAGAAGTTGTATCGATTTTAAGATTGACGAGGTTTTTTCAAAACCTCATCTGTTTTTAGACTTCCTGGACATTTTTGGACTTATGGAATTGGTCTAATTGGGATGGACCTCTTGGGGATTAGAAACAACAACACATTAGAAGTTGTTAACCCAAAAAATATCAGGTTGACTGCTCAAGGACGGTAATAAAGTAAAATTAAATTCAGTCTTGTAATAAACAAGATTAGCTGTATATATCTGTCACATGATGTTCCAAATGAAAGGTTAAAAAAGCACTTCCCAATTCCTTTTCACTATTATTTCCCTTTTAACAACTTATACAATACTTGTTCAGATTCTGCTTATTTCATATCACGTTTAATTTACAACTAATCCATTGAAGTGCTTTCATAATTTTGTCTTAAGTGTAAGAAATAATTATTAGAAACGTATTATTAAAGTAAAGCAGTCACTATTTCTTTGCTTATTCTTTCATACACTGAGTAGCACTTACAAAAACACACTTTTAATCTCTTTCATTTGTAATTCAGGTGAGACACTTAATTTACAAAGAAAAGTCCGAGAGCTCTTCCTAAAACTTATGAATAATTAAGACTAAAATTCTATGACTGATTTCTCTTAGAATGTGTCTTTTGTTTGGGGATAATTTTTTAATCCAAGAAATTCATTAAGAAAAATATTAAAAACTTTTTCAACAAAAGGAGTAAATGAATTAAAACTAATTTCTCAACAGAAAGCATATCGTTAATTCATTTTCTGAATATACAAGGGGGCTTGTAGTTTGTCTACGGTAAGTACTCCCGCCCACCGCCTGATACTATGGGAACAAGAATAGCTTCTCTTCACTCTAGGGATAACACAATAGACCGAAGAAAAATATTCTCATTCTCTCGCCGACCAGATCCAAAACTTGTCCTTTACAGTGACACAACACCCCTATTACTATTATACCTTGTTACCATAGTCACCGCCATGGATCCAGGCGAATGGCTTGGGGAGTTCTTATTTTAGACAAACTATGTTTATACTAAGGAAATCAATTTAATCAGTTCCTCCTCTAATTCCCCCTAGTTGAAAACTACTGAGTAAACAGATTATTTTAATTGAAGCATTATAAAAACTATGTATTTTCTATAGACTACAATTGAAGTTCAAAGCTGTGATACTGTGGCTGATTTAAGAGCTGAAGTTACACAATGGTGGGAGCATTTGCAAGCAAAAATTAAGAAGCAATCTGTTTCGGTATGTTTATTTTTATTTATGTTCACAATGTTGTTTGTTCCATTTTGATTGATAGTTTTTTTTCTTTTTTAATGTATAGTATTTTTTTTATCTGTTAGTATATAAGAAACTAAATTTCATTTTTAAAATGTATTGTATTGCTAATTTACTCTCTTTAATGCTGAGCTAATTTTAGCATAGCTTTCCAAATTCCTATATTTTTATTTAATTTTATGTTATTACGAGATGCAAATGTAAGATTTATGTCTATTTCAATGTCTATTTGCAAGCAATTCATTTGAAAATCACTTTTTGAGGCGCTCAATCCCATTGTGGTTTTTTTTCCTTCCGGCCATTTCAACTTGCAATATTTTTTACAGATCGCGATGTTTTCAAATGATTTTAAACCACAGGCAGATTTTGAATATGACTTTACATTGTTTGTCCACCTCGGCTCACAATGGGACCTACAATATTCACAATTTCTTTGGCAATTTATTTGTCGTTTTCACTAACACTATTTTTATTACTATAACACACATCATTTAGAAATATGAATTTTCAAAATGAATTTTTCATAAGAATAAAAGAACTTACAATATTATGGGCTTAAGATCCACACAATTTTTTGGCTATGGTGCATAAAAGTATAAACCATGGTTTTGAAAATATTCCTTTATAATTTTTTTAATAGAAAAATACTATGCTACTGCCTTATATATATAAAATCTTTAAGCGTTTAACCCAGACAAGTTGCTAAGATGAGGATATATTTATATATATCTTCATCTTTATATAGTTAGGTTTTAGAAAAAAAATTAAAGCTTGTTATATTGAGAAATGTTTCATCATCATCATCATTAGCTCAACAGCCCAGGGTGGGCATGGCCTTCTCAAGAAGCGTTTTTCGAAACAAACCTTTTTCGTTATAGCGTTTTCCAGTTTTTAAGACCAAAAGGTCTTTTTCTAGGCCATCTATCCATCTGAAATTCACCCTGCCTCTTTTTTGTAGTACGGTCTTCATCTATTCTGATAGCGTAACCTGCCCATTTTATTCTTTGATGTTTAATAAAGTTAATAGTGTCAGGTTCATTATATGAGTGATAAAGTTCTAAATTTGTTCTTCTAAACCACACACCATTTTTTCGTTTTTTTTTAATTTCCTCCAAAAATACTTCTCAAGACCTTTCTCTCGAAGTGACTAATTTCAGTTATATGGAGTTGTTATATGCAGGAGCTGACCCTCATCCCTTCAAGACATGGTCCAGATTTCCCAAGCATATGTTGAAATTGATCTTCAAAGAGATTTATATAATAAAACTTTTGTTTTTCTATGAATTACATTAGATTTTGTGTGAGAAGTGTTTAGTTTAACATTAAATGCATGCTTTTGATTTATAGGAGACCAAGGATAGTGCTTCTCGAATGAATACTGGTGGAAATATATGCCACGCTTTTGGCACCATGCTGTCAGATGGACCCATAAGAATGATATCACAAGGTCAGGAACTGACCAGTGATTTAGATGAAAAAACATTAGCAGAACTTGGGATGAAGGATCATCAAGTAACTCATTTATTTTCAATTAAAAAATAAATATTTTTTTTAAATCACAAAAAAATTTTGTCTTATGAAGTAAAACTTAGTAATTTTTAGTTTATAATACTATGTCATGGATACCGAATTTCATATTTTAGTAATCGGTTTTTCAACGAGTATTATTATTTATTGTTTTTTCATTCATTTTGACATTGATTCATTAAGACATACCTATATATTTGATAAGTTATTATGACATGCAACATTTTCAAAATTCGAGAATTACGCTCGTTTGAAAACTAATTTTTAGAATGTGGAGATTTAACTAAGGAATTATTTTTAATTTGCATTTTATCTTTTTTAAAAAATTAGATTTTTTTTTTATTGATAAAATGAAAAATTTTACACATTTTGGGTATCTTAAAAGTTATGCAAATATTTGAGAAAAATGCCCTTTTCAGCTTCTACAGCTCTTTTTAAGGTCTAGAATCAACACTGACTTTATTTTATGTGTTGAAATACAAACCTTAAATATTGCATGTTGTTTCAGTATAAAGACAGGTGTAAAAATAATAAAAATTGAGACATTGGTTCCTGAAAAATATAACTTGTTCATGCACATTTTTTGCTGGTCTTTTAACACATATTTATTACACTTTTGAAAAGTTTTTAATATGAATTTAAATGAAAAAATTGGAATACAAAGAATGTCAAATATTTGCAATTATGAGGAAATATATTATTTTGTGATAATAACACAGACCTGGACATGAAACTGAAAGTCAAAAAACCCAAACAGCATATAATTCATTCAAATTGATTGCTGTTCCAGGAAACCACTAATAATTATTTTATGGTGGTCGAAATCAATTTTAATGGTCCTGGATGAACATGCAATCATTAATTTTGAACCCTGATAGATATCTGTTTTTGCCTTACTTAATTAAAAAATATAAACCAATCCTAAATTTGATTTTCCTTTTCAGTTAGTTTTTGTCTCTGTGGGAGCTCTCAGGCAGTCTCGAAGACGAGAGGGTCTCGAACCGGCATCCACTTTACCTCCTCCTCCTAGAGATAGACTTCCTGTTATAATTTTACTGAAACCCACATACTTTGAGCAGCTGTTTGGACTTATGCAACATCTATGTTCATTCACTTCATATTCAGAATCTGGGGTGTGTTTTCTTATTGTGTTGTTTATTGCAAATGAATGTTAAATGAATCCCTTTTTAGTTACATACCTGTTTCTTAACAAAGACTCCTGTATTTTCCGACTATCTCCTGTTTATCCGTATATTCTCAAATTATTCAGAAATTTTTTGGCAATAAAATATCCGCTATTGGCAAAAATGCTTATTCCTCAACAGATAATATTATTGCTAGTATGTTGAGTTTTAATAGTTTAAGTGCCCCTTGCAGTCAGGCTAACCGTGAAACGCTTACAATATCCCCTAGATGGCGCTAAAGATTTTCTTGCATGAAATAGCATTGTGATTTTGCTTTAGGACAGATATATCCCACTAGTATTCTTCATTGGGACAGATATATCCCACTCGTATTCTTCATTGGGATTGTTATATCCATTTATATTTTATTCATATTTTCTCAAATGAACATAGAAAAAGAAACAAATATGAGTTGTCCAATGTGTAATGTCAGGCTATGCAGAGATAGCTTCACCCTGTATCATACCATGTAAAAAAAAAGTCTATATAATAAATTTTTCCAGAATGATAGATTTGCTTGTAGTAAGTCGATCACTACAGGTGGAACATATATATCCCACCATCAAGTACGGCCGGGACCATATATGTTCCTGCCTCTAAATTGATAACCACTTGTCAGAAAAATCCCAAATACTAAATTTGCCTTATTTGTGACCAATTTTAACCTTTTGAATTATAAACAGGACAAAAATCGTTTATTCAAATTTGTAGTCAAAGGGCTAAAAAGAAATATTTTCTTTGCCGTATCGATTGTCATTCTAAATTACAAAAAATGCATGATTTTCACAATTTTCTCTGCAATATTTATTAGAAACTAGTTACTTTATCATCATATATCGTTTTTGAATTTATAGATTTTATGTTTATAAATTAAGAACTTTAAATGATAGAGAATATAATTTTTATTGCTGCTCAGATCCTGATTATGATTTTTTTTTGGAAAGTGATTAAAAATATTTTTTGAGTGCTTATAAGGAGCTTATTTTTTGTTGAAAAATCTGGCTACGGACCCTGAATCCTCAAGTCTCTGCTTATGGTGAGAACAATGCTGTAACTGAAAGTGTAACAGGAATGCCTCCATTACGATCATAGTGATATTTTATCTTAAATACGTGTTATTTGCCGTGACTAATTTAATTAAAATTATTATTTTTCTTTAAGATTTTTTTTTGTGTTGCAATTAGTAATTTACTTAGTTAATTACATTTTTCATTGTTTTTATGTAGCATTTATCATTTTTATGAAAGGGGCATAGTTATTTAAAAAGGTTTGCATGACTATATTTATAAGCATAGTTAGATAATATAGACGCACGCTGTGCTCAGATACATTGGTGGTGATTCTACAATTTTGCATATACTTATGTAATATTTATTGTAATGTTAAACAAAAAAAGCATCTGCAGGTGCAAAAAAAGTTTGGAAGTGGGGGGAAAAAGAAAATAAGAAGCAGATAACGTAATCATGATTTATGCAAGGTAGAAGAAAATATATGTTTAGTTGTATGCATGCTGCTCCCTAAGAAAAAAGATATAACTGACCATTTACCCCAAAGATTAGAGACCCCATCATTAACGGGATGAGCCTACTATCAGCTAATCTTTTTTACAACAAAAGTAAACAGTTGTGGTGGCAGCAAGAAATCTTATAATGTAATTTAATTTGAAGCAAACTTACTAATATTTATATGAATGCGGTTCTTAAATTTCATATTTATGTATAACTAATAATAATAATCTTTCTCTAATATTCTTAGTGTTAATGTGCATATATATATATATTATATTTATATATTGTCAAGAATAAATAAAAATATTAACTAGTTTTTGTATATTTAATAAAATTATTTTGTTATCAAGAAATATTATGAGTTTGCAGATACTTTTGGATTGGGTGCGTAGATACTTTGTTTTTATCTTACTATACTTAATGAAGTTTCTATTGAATTTCAGGCAACATTACCACATACTAAAGCACAAGTTCTTTCACGTCGAGTTTGGGAGATTTTAATGATGCTACCTACATCTCCTACAATGCTTCAAGGATTTAGGAAACTCAATAAGGTAGGTTATAATTTAGTAATCCTTTCTCTGATAGAATAACTTTTCTGAAACAAAAGTGTACCTATTGGAAATCTGCTGTATTTTTTTTTAAATATAAATATGTGATTTCAACCCCTTAACAGTGACATATTTTGTTCTTTCTTTTATTATAAAAGTTAGAAAACTGCTTTTTATTGTAAAAGTAAAATTTTTAAATGCAATAACTGCTGTATTTATGATTTTTAATTACACGTAAAAAAGTAATGGATTACACACTCATCTTATTCTATTAGAGCAAATTAAAAAATACTTTGAAGATAAATATTATACACAGTGCACTCCTGATTATCCGGGTTAATCACCGGGACAGGTCGCACGGACAATCGAAAAACACGGATAATACGAAAACTCCATTTATTAAAGAAAATATCAATATCAGTACAAAAAATATAAAAATTACTGACATTTACATGCTGTATAACATCAAACTGGGAATTTTCCTTTTAAAAAAATGTGTAATGCGTCTTCGCCATATATCGATACACATATTTTACGAACCGCAGTAATGTCACCGTAATCAAATCCTCCCATATAATGTAATAAAGTTTCCACAGAGCAAATTTTATTTCCCTCATTTACTACATCTTCTGCATCAGTTACTATCATCACTATTTTATTTGTTTTAACAACATAACGATGTCTTCATCAGTCAAATACTAGAGGCCAGGCTCACATGCATCACTTTGAAACCAATTTTCCAAATTTTCTTCATCAAGAATTTTGAAACCTTAGATTTCTTTTGCTTGTTCGAGAGTACTGTTATCATATTTTTCTTGAACATCTGAAGATTGTTCATCAAGCGGTATGGTCTTTCTCCACGATCGTGATAACGTAGACGATTTTACCTTTGACCATACTGCTGATATTCCATATACTGCAATCCAATAACGAATATTGCTTCCAAAAATTTGGTAGTGTTATAACTTTATGAATCAAATTTTTTTTAATCTTGAAAATGTTTCTCTTTATATTTTTTGTGTAACTCCGGAATGAGCACGGATAATCCGCAAACCGGATAATTGAGAGTGTACTGTAATTAGTATATTATAAAAACACGACAAAATCATTTTCAATACATAAATTTTACAGTATGGTATATCCCAAAACATGTTACTGCACACAAGCCCATATCGCACTCTTTGCCCTCGACCGAAGTCGTAATCGTTAAAAAACTAGGACCACTAGCGCCAGGTGAAATAGTGAATTAAGTAGCCTAAAGTAGAAACGAACTCAGCTCAGGCTTAAAAAAGTAGAAAGGTTAATTTTTCTCCTGCCCGAAGTCAGTTCGAGCATCACAAATACTGCACGTAGTAGTTGCCTGGACTGGACATTGGCAAGGGGTTAACTACATTCTGTTTATATAATTCTTCTCTTCTAAAATATATTTTATTTCAAAAATGCTTTAGTGATTGTGGTAAGAAACAACTGAAATAAACATAACTCTTTACAAATGTTTCTTGATCTTAAGAAAAATACTAATGAAATATTTATTAGTTTTTAAAGGAAATACTGTGGAAATAAGATAACTACTGCTTTATATAAGCAAAATGAGTTAATTACAAGTAAAAATAAGTTTGTCTTTAACCCATCACAATCCAAAGTACTTTTCTATGTTTTGTATTGAGAATTTCGTAAATGAGAATTTTTTTTTTTCATTTAAATTTTTTCACTGTGCCAATCATTAAAAAAAAGTTATTTGCAAATTACATCTAATAAAAATGAGGCTGGCAAAATTCATGATTTTTTAAAAAAGATATTACTTATTTTTGTGTAAATCAGATATTTTTTAATTTTCTTAACATTTACCAAACAAAACTGATAAAATTTATAACCAATGCTTAGTACTATTTGAAAATACTATTTTAACATACTTAATATTCCAAATTGAATAAATAAAACTATTGTAAATTTATCATAAACTAATCAAGGAATGAACGAAAATTCTGTTTATCTTTATTCAAGCTCAACGCCATCAGGAATTTGTAAACATCTAGTCTGTATCAGTTAGTCTTCAAATGAAGAGTCAGGAAACATTAGAAAAAATCAATTATTTAAATTTATTTTGGCAGAAAAAGACTTATCTGTACAAATTGCACATTTTATAAGTTTGAAAAATGCTTGTATGTAACCTAAACCAACATAAAATTAAAATGCTTATCATTAAAAAAATATATCACATATTTATTTATTATCTTGTTTTTTCACATTTGGGCTCATTTTTTTTAAATATTTCTTATTCTGTTTTATAATCAAGAATTAATTCTCTTGTTAAAACCTTCAATATCAATGAAATTAGACTTTAAAAAAATATTTTTCTATTGAATCAATGTTTTTTGTTGAAAAAATGTTTTCTGTTATTTAAATCATGCCTATCCTGACGAAAATTGATACTGTTTGCCCATGTATTCCCCAACTGCATAATAACTTGGGCCCTCATTGGCCGAATATTCATGAATTTTGGGTCTGTAAGGGTTCAAAGAGCCATTATTTTCCGATACTTGCCCTAAATAGAATTGTCCAATTTACTCAATATTTTTTTAGCCACTTTAAAACCAATATTGACTCTAAATAGAATTATCGGTGTCGCCCGATATTTTATATTCATTAATCAGCCATTAAAGGCCAATGTTGCCCCTATGTAGGACCAATATTAAAAAATGCAGACATCCTAATGTTGGTTCCTCGGTGTGTGTTCACATAGGACCCATATTGAGCCAGTTTTGAGCCCAACTGCGGGCTCAACAATTTATTATTAGTAAAAGTGAAATTGTATACATATTTTATGTTATAGGATAAACTCCTTCTAATTCTTTTATTTGTTTTTAGGTGTCTGATCCGAGTGACTCAGAAGCCAAGGCGTACTTAGAATCATTGATTAATCCAAAGAGCCCTCAAAAATTAATGTATTGCTTACAAATTGTAGACTCACTCAGACATTCTAAGGTTGGTGCATTAAAATGCTTCTGTAATTATCCTTTAGTTGTTTTTCAATTCATTTAACGAAGATATCTAAAATGACTTTTCCATCCATCTTTAGTAACTGCCGCCTTTTGACAGCCGTGCAAGGTTGCTAGAACAATCCGTGCCAGGGGTCTGTCCAGGGTATATTTAGTACTGTTTAGCGGTACCTTCACAAATTCAACTTTTGAAAAAACCGTAGTTTCACAAAATACTTTTAATAAAGCAAGTTCTCATGCAAACCCTGTTCTCGTTGCAATCTAGGGGGAAAAAGGAGGTTTTTGCCAGCCGTCCTTTAGGAAAAGGTAGCACGTGTTTGGTCAGATAGTGCAGTGTAGTAAACCTAAACGGTCGTTCACGTATCAAAGGCAGCTTTTTTTTTCTTTCTTTTTTTTATTTTTTTATTTTCTGAGATTTTTAAAATGAAACAACAAAGGTCTCCCTTTATAAACTTAACAGAAAGTCAAAATTTGAACATTATTCTTAACACTCAAACATTATATTAAACACTATTTTAAATTTATTCTAACAGGGCTTCATTTTTTATGAAAAATTTTTTTCCCTGTGAAACTTTATTCTGTATGACCAAGACAAAAATGTTTTTATAATGAAAATAACTTCTAGTGCTAATACTGTTAAATGCCTGTTTTTATTAAATTCAAGTTAAAATATAACTATGGACAATGATTTTTATGGAATTTTAAATTTGAATAATATTTTAAGCCCAAAATTTTACAAAAGCAGAATTATCTTTTTTATATGGGGAAAAATATACAGAAATTTACCTGTCATAGAATAATTTTTATTTGAAATGACAATTTTTGAAAATATTTTCTTACTTTACCATATTTTTGTGTTGATTTTTTAATATGATTTTTTTAACTTTCGCAAATTATGTCTACATTTTCACAAAATAGGTACCTTTTTTTAAAAAAAACCAAATATACCACTGCGGGCATCCATTCGATTCAGTAGTTATATTGTTATTCAACTAAGGTCCTTCTGTATATTAAAATTCAAATGGACCTAAATATAAATCATAACATTGCATGAAGAAGTCTTTCTAATTCCTCATAATAACAAAAATATAACCTCACAGCAATCTTAGCCATTGTGATAATCAAAACTGGAAGTCACTCAAACAGAATACATTCTCAAATTTGGTCAAAATTTATCTCGCAATAGCAAAATGTATTTATGGTTGACATTTGCTTCACTAAAGCTAAAATAATTTTTATTTAAGCCTTTGATAGGTGTAATAGACATTTCAATTAAGTTCTAAAATAAGTACTTTATCCATGCTTGTATCTATAGTATTTTTTCTTCTGTTCAAGGCTTTTATATCTTTGAAAGTAGTAGTATTCTTTATAATGGGAAATTGCAATGCTCATGGTGTGTAGCATTTTTAAAAAGTGCCTAAAGGTGCTTATTTTTAATTTTTTGTTTTTAGATGTCCTTAAAGGTGCTTTTTTTCATGGGGCGCTCTTAAAATGTGCCTAATTCTCCCTTTTCGAAAAAGGAATGTCGATTTTCTCTGTGTATTACGTAAAAGCGTGTTTATCACATTGTTCTATTCAACATCTTCACAATTCATTCAACCACAATCTATTTCAATGTGCCGTCAGTCGTTAGTGTATAAAAGCGCCAATCATTTTACACGTTTGATGAAATACTTACGAGTTCGCATGTGCATCTACTGAGCTGGGTTTGATGAGATTATTGCACTCTCGTGTGCACCTCTGCTGCCTTTCGCAAGATGCTCTCAATTTTAGGCTTCATTTTTCCACTTTCTGCTATCGAATATCTTGATCATTTTGTAATGGCTAATATAATCAAGAAAAGAGTTCTTTGACAGAAACTAGTTATTTTATCATGATTATGTAAAGTCTTTGATAATTATTTTGCATTTTGTTAATGTATAGAGTACTTAAAAATATTTTTTGTGTGCTGAAAAAGTACTTTAAAGGTCCTTATTTTTTGTTGAAATATTTGGCTATAAACCCTGACTGCTTTAATAAATAATGTTGTTATTGTATTTCTCATGAAAGATATATATATTTTTTATAGGGAATGAATTTGGAAAGTGTCTCACCCAAAGAAAAATTGGTTGAAAAAGAAACCACACCTTGGAATTTAAAAGTAATGATGATTTCTGGTTGATAGCTTTGAAATTTCTTTTATTGATTAATTTTTAGTTGACTCTATTTCATTATCATTAATAATATGCTCCAAAAATGTTAAGCCCTACTATATTGGTTTAAGGTCTGATTGTCTCATAATTGTTACATTCAATTCATAATCTCTAAGCAAATTTAATTTTATGCATTGAAATTATTTGTTGTTATCATAAGAAAAAACTCAACCATATATATGTATATATTAGGCGTAAGACTCTTGCATTAGTGAGCATTTTTTGAAAATGATTTTTGCTATTTTTTGACATTTTAATATATATATTGAAATGCCAAAACAACATGTAACACGATGTAATACATTTAATAAAGTATAATATTTATGTACTGAATATTGTAATGTAATAAATAACGTAAATGTAACACAACGTACAGTAACAGCAACGGGTAAGAAGAGCAACAAACAATCATTCAGAAAGTTTTGTTATTTGTGGTGATTTTTAAAAGAAATTAAACGTTGCAACTTAATTTGCCTTTGAAATAAAACTAACTACAAAATCGCTATAAAAAAAAATATTTAAATTCTAATCGAAATATGAAACTTAACTTTAGAGAGTATATTTTCATCACTAAATCGAAATATGAAACTTAAAACTTTAGAGAGTATATTTTCATGTTCAATGATGCTGGAAAATTCCTACAACACACTTTTCAAAATATGAACACAGCAAAATATCAGGAAATTTAATTAAAATACTGACTGGAAAAATGAATTCCTCAGGGTATGTAATAAACTAATAGTTTTGCAAAAACAATTGCTCTTGTTTGAAAAAAATGTTTATTTTCAATTCTAATAGGAACTATAATTGTTTTTTTTTAAATATATTTTGTGTATTAAAATGAGGTGTAAATGAAAAATTAATAAGAATATGTATGTTTTCAATTACATAAGTCAGAGAAATTTGATAAAATCAGCCGGGAAAAATTGGGGATTTTTTGTTTCCATTTCGTAAAAAATAATTGTTAATAGAGTTGTTCACTAGTTTATTTTTGAAAAAAAGTATGGAGAAGTTTTATCTATTTAAATGAAGCCTTTATGTTCAAAACTAGGGATATACCGTGTGCATGCTGTAGTTTCATTACCAAGTTATTACACAGCCAAATAATTACGTCACTAAGTACCTGAATCCAGTTTTTATGTCTCAGAACTTGGTACGGTACCAGTTATGTGGCCAATTTTACCAAGCATCAAGTGCTGGGTAACATTCGACAATATCCAAATTTATAGTAACCTTAATAATTAATAAAAATTGAAGTTTTAGAAATCCATAAATTCTATCAGTTTCTTAAATTCAGCTTTCTAACCAAATCTGTGCATGTGAAATTCTAGTTTCATTTATTGTGCAATAATTTTTAATAATATTAAATAATTTTTTAAAAAATTATTTAATACCAACTTTAAGGGCAAGTCAAAACTGAAAAATTAATAATATATAAGTCAGTCTAAAATAGATTTGATATATCACTTTTTAAGTTTACTTTCCATACAATATTTTTTCCCCATATAGTTTGTAAAGCATAAACCTCCAGTGATGATTGTGCTTCGGAAAGGTTCCAAATTTTTTGCTAACCATGATCGAGAAGTTTCCAGAAATCATCCATCACAATTCTTGTACATTTTATTTAAAAAAGTATTAGAACTAGAATTTATACTTGACATCTGTTTCATTCGTAAATATTTTTTTTTGGCAGAATAATGAATGTGATTAGACATAAAAGTAAACTTATAAATAGTTATTAATTTTAATTATGTTCCATGCAATTTATTTAGAATTTGATGTTGTTAAAATATCAATGATTTAAATTTATAAAGACATAAATTTTTTGAAATGCGTCGTTAATGTTTTTATTCAATTATTATTCAGGATTTCTGAGTTCGACACTATCACCTCTAAATGTCCCCGTTATTTCAATTCGTTCTTGAAGGCTGTATCATTCATCTTGTTTCATAATTCAATTCAAAACTAAATGCAACTTAATTTTTGTTTTAGTTTGTGAAATGTGGTGGACTGAATCATCTCTTTCAAATTTTCATGTCTGGAGTTCTTCAAGCTTCTGATGAGGGATATTGGAGTGAAGTAATTTTTTTTTTCATTATTCATATTAATTGAAACAATATTATTTGACTCAATTTTAAAAATTGAGATTATTTGTATTGCTTAGTATAAAACTAAACAACCACTTGTCTGAAAACGCTGCCTGATTCATTTTTAGTGATTGTTTTTATGAAAAATTTGATATTCATGTTCTCATTCATCAGGATAATATACTTTCCTCTATAAAATACAAAAACAAAATGCAAAAGTAAATTACATAAACTAATTACAGAAGGAAAACATTGTTGAAAAAAGCCTGCCTAAAATATTTCTATTTCTAACCAAAGCACACAACTTTTTGGAAATCTTAAAACAAACTGCGCCCACACGTAATGCGCAGAAGGAAAGCAAGAAGGCAGTTGCCCTCTGTTAGTAGAAAAACTTAACTGCTAGAAAAGCTTCGGTTAAGTCCGATCTAGCCCTATAAAAAGAAGAAAGAAAAAAAACTAATTATTTTCAATCATTTCTTTTTTTTTACCTTCAATATTGTAAAAATTAAAAGGTAAACCATTACTTTCCAGATTACTTAAAAAATTACTAGTAGCCTCTTGAAAGCATTCAACATTGTTGCAAATTTTATTAATTCCAGACAGTTGAGAAAAAACTGAAATTTTGAAAATATTACTACACGAAATTGTATCAAAATTACTGGAAAAAATAACCCTAAAATTAAAAGCCTTCCTTTTGTTATAAACACCAATTTTAATTTGGATCACAAATATTTGATTATTTCATAGGATTTCTTAAATCACTGTCGGGAGAAGCATAGAGTTTGAAGGTTAAAGGAACAAGTTCATAAAAAAATACTTTAGAAAATCTATTTCATGTAAACATAAATTGAAATGTCTTATTATCTCCTCATATTTGACGAAGCCAATTAAATCATTTGTTAGCCAATTAATCAATTTATTTAAAATCATTTTGAATATTGGTGAAAATTAATTTCTCCTGTTAAGTTTGACTTCTAAAAGTAGTGACTACATTTCGAAAGTAGTTTGTAGTCACTACATTATAAAAAAAGTATTTGTAGTTAACTACGATTGTAATAAAGTAGTTGCAGTTAACTACAAAGAAAATGTAGTTTTTCTGACCACTGATATTTATTGTATTTAAACGGAATTTTACTCAATTTCTGAAATTAACGGTGGCCGCTAATCGCGTGGCACTTAAATATAAAAAGTATCGATTAAATAACTGTATCATCACATTTTTTATCAAACTCTTATCATTTTCTTAGCAGACAATTATAATCATTAATGTATTTTGTGTTTTCTTTAGAAGTTTAAATAAAATATTTAGATAATATTAAATATAATTTTGTTTTCTGATAATCTTTTTTTTCCCTCCTTTTGTAAACTTTTTCAATGGTTAATTTAATTTTTTTTTTGTTTCACTTCAGTTCACATTGAATGCATTTTAAATTTTTAGATAATCTTTCTTTAAATGCTAGAATAGCTTTATTCTATTCTGGTTTTAAAATTTCAGAGGGACTGAATTTGTTATCAAGGGTTTAATTCCAGTTATGTTTTTGTATTAATTTTTTAATTAACAGTATTCATCTTTTTATAAAAGAATATAATTAGTTATACTATTTTCTGAAGAAAGGAAATCTGGTAAAATTTTGATCATTATAATTTCACTATTATAATCACAACATTACCAAATTTATTTTGTAATGAATCAATTTTATGCTTTTTAATAAATCATCATCAATGGCTCAACAGCCCAGGGTGAGCCTTGTCCTTCTCAAGAAGCTTTTTCCAGGCTAACCTTTTTCCTGCTCTTGTTGAAAAAAATAAAAACTGGAAAACACTAACTTGTTAATATATATATATATATATTATTGATTCAAAAATTTGAACCCTGCATTTCATGGGTTGAAAATGTGATATATAATTCTTAAATTTTACGTTGAACCAGTTTGAAGAAATTAGGACAGTTTTCCATTAGATATTGTTTATCAAATTTTCAGAAATTTGCTTCAAAAGAAATTTTTTTATTTTAAATTATGAACTTTTTTTTTATTGCTTAGAATTTTTAATTATTAAAAAGTGACCACTATTTAAAATATTACTGGTCAGTAACATGATTTCCTAATTTTCAGTGGAAACAAGACTGCATGACCTGCTTATTACGTCTTATCTATCAATTTGGTGTGGAAACTCTTGAAGAAGATGCTCTCAATGGGGAATCCGATTTACCCAAAAAGAGATTTAAGAGGACAAGGAAAACCAGCAATGACAAACTTTTAATCCCAAAACTGAATCAGGTAAAAGAAATTCATCATTTATATTTCGCCAGTATTGTGTTTTTATTTAAATAAACAAGCTTGCTTATGCAATTTAATTAATGTTATATATTTACCATGATGTGTAGCATTCTTAAAAAGTAATTAAATGTGCTAATTTTTTATTTTCGTTATTTAAAAGTCCTGAAAGGTGCTTTTTTTCATAGGGTGTTTTTAAAAAGTACTTAATTTTCCCTTTTCAGAGATGAGATTTTTTTCTGTACCATGTCCATTTTCACCACCTATCATGCAAAAATGTGCTTTTCACATTGATCTATTCAATGATTTCACAATCTATTTTGTTGTACCGTTGGTCTATAGCGTATGAAAGAGCAAATTATTTTACCTGTTTAATTAAATACTTGCAAGTCCATATGTGCATATATACTGAGCTGGGTTACGCTCTTATTCCTTAACAGATGGTGCTATTGCCAGTACTACAGTATATTGAGTGTTAATAGTTTCAATAATTATTAATGATTGTTTTTAAAAAAATCTTCTTTAGATTACGATTTATATATATATATTATTTACGTCTCTAAATGTGTTTTTGTAAGTGTTTGAATTTCTATTTTTAACTTACATGATTATGCATGATAGATCAAAACTTTACACGTAGGATTAAAAGCAATATCTCCGTTATTTTATTTCTTCAATGCTGGCAGGTATGCATTGTACTTATACATTTCTTCAAAGTTTTTTAAAAAGATGGACCAAATTTTATAAACATACATATTACGAAGTTCATATCGAATACGAATAGTACCAAAAGAATTTAAACAATCATTAGAATTTATACATACTTATGTTTCTTGAAACTAAGGTTTATACTTTATTGCAGGTGATGCTTCATGTGATGAGTGAGACAGAGAACGTCCTGAATACTATTTTATCTCTATTCCTTGAAGCGGCCTCTCCAACTGATCCCAATCAATACAAAACTGGCTTCTGGGGACGTTCACAGATAGTGTCCTGTGCCATGACTCTGCTTGTCTCTTGGGCCTTCTCGCAGCCTAAAGTTCACACTCACTTCTTTCGATATCCATTGCTCGAAACTCTACTCAAGAGATTAGTTTTAGATGATCCAGAGGTGCTTATTCAATTCATACTCTC
This sequence comes from Parasteatoda tepidariorum, assembly GCF_982258835.1. Taxonomy (NCBI): domain Eukaryota; kingdom Metazoa; phylum Arthropoda; class Arachnida; order Araneae; family Theridiidae; genus Parasteatoda; species Parasteatoda tepidariorum. Next base: position 4,219,186 of record NC_141757.1, on the reverse strand, counting down.
CCTATATCTTATTCAAATTTTCAATCCTTAATAAAATACTTCTTATTAATCCATTCAAATTCAAATACATTTTTTTAAACATGACACTCGATGTTAATGCAGTTTTTTTTTCCAAATACTAATTCATTCATTAAATCGGAATGAGCGAAAAACGAATTGTAATTTTCTGATGGGCCAAACGTTAATCATTGTTTTAAATTTTACTATAGGCGATTCAGTTGCTCACATATTTTAAAAATAACATTAGTGATCATTACTAACTTATAGCTCTATTTGAACAACAAAAAAAAGTTTATTGCGCACATTTAAATATTTAATAATTTTATATTCGCTGTGCCAGATAAATTCAAGAAAGAACATTACATGTGCGATCCACGTTACCAAATTTATATTTTTATAGTTGTCCGATGCCGCACGTATTTTTTCCCCTTCAATTCCTAGTACTTTTTCCTACTCTCCGTGTACATATTTTTATATCATGTTCAAAATTTCAATTGTTGATAAAATACTTTTTATTCATCCATTCAAATACTACTTTTTTAAACTTGTATTGAATGACACTTGGTGTTAATATAGCTTTTTGAAATATTAATTCATTCATTAAATTTAATGAATTAATTTTAGTTTTATAGGGGAGAAAAAATTGTAATTATTTAATAAAAAGTAACTAATATAAAATGTTTCTTTGTTGACCTAAGTAGGAATTTTACATTGCTTGTTATTACATTATCGTATTTTTCCGCAAAAGCGCTACTATTTCTCCTTGATTATATTATATAGGTTATTATTTTAATTAATAAAATTTCTGAAGATGGGGCAGTTTTAAATTCACCATAATTCATTAAATTCATCATAATCTACAATAGAAACTTAATTAAATTTATTGGTTTTTCTGCAATTAACAGTATAATTGAATTACCAGTAATATATGGGCACCATATTGGAATTTTGTTGAACCCGTAAGTGCCGGATTTGGGGTCATATTACTTCCTTATCTTATCATTCCAATTAAAATTTCCAAGGCGCTAAGTGGATTTCTAGCTTGTGATCTTACTTTAAGATGGGGGTGGATACAAGATGCATACCTTTTAAATTAGTCTCCTTATGGGATGTTTTTTTAAAATTATTATTTCACTTATTTATTTTCCTGCAGGCCGATGTCGAAAGTTTGCTAAGAATTGGCGACTGTTCTGCAGCAGATCGCGATGCGGGCTAATATTTCGTCGACTTCGTTATTAATTTTTTTTAATAGTCTTTCTCTCAGAAAATTATTTCATCTTGAATAATTTTCCTTGATAAATTTTTTTGCTACTAAAAATTATTTCGTCGGAAGCGCCGCATGTAGGGAAAAAACAACTTTTTTTTCGATAGCGCCGCTGCACTTTTGCCGAAAAATATGGTGAATAGTTATATATGAAGCAAAAGCAGGCAATTTATATCATAGTGTCTCTTTCGTTATAGCCGGCATTGAGAAGAGAAGCATGTACTGGATTGTATCGTTTATGCCTTGGATCAAACGTGGATGGTCATACTGGGACTCATTTTGTAGCTCCTCTTTTGAAGAAATTACTTAGTTTTCTCTCTGTTGCTCAAAATATGAAACAGCCTCATTCTGATGTAAGTATTTGTACTGCAATCCGTCGTATTATTATATACTCCTGTGGTTGCAGAATTAGTTTTAAACATGGTGCATGGCATTTTTAAAAGGTGCTTTTTTCATCGAGTGTTTTTAAAAAGTGCTTAATTTTTCCCTTTTTTTAATCATATCAATTTTTGCCATGTATTATGCGAAGAGGTAGTTTTCACATTGTCTATTCAACATTTTCACAATTCATTCAACCACAATCTATTTCAGTGTACTGTCAGCCCATAGCATATGAAAGCGCCAATCATTTTGCATGTTTGATGAAATACTTGCTAATTTGCATGTTTTGAGCTGGTTTCGGTGAGATTATTGCACTCTTATGTGCAACTCGGCTACATTTTGCAAGATACTCTCAATTTCAGGCTTCATTTTCATTCCTCTGATATCAACCTAAGAAATCTCTTGATTTAAAAAAAAATCCTAAATCGAAAAGGTTTAAAGATGGTTCTAGAAAACACCATATTTTACATTTTAATAAAATGTAACTGTGAGTAGGGACTTTGTTACTAATTATGATTTATAGCAATACAATATCCCTCTTTTTTTGTTGTTAAATTTGGTTTAAACAAATATTTTGAAAGAAAATGGTATGATTGAAAATGTATTTGGTATTGGTAAGTATTACGAAATCGAAAGATAATTTTATTCTCTTTGTGTTGTTTACCAATAAATTTCTGTCAACAGTCTTTTTTTTTTTTTTTTTTTTTTTTTTTTTTTTTTTTTTTTTTTACAATATATTGCTTGATTTTCTCTAAAAAATGTAAAAGACATTTTTAAAATACTAATTTCATACTCTTATTTTATCTGATATTTTCTGTACGTGTGCTTGAAAGTAAATATTTATATTTATAATACTTAGTGAAGAGTTTGTACATCATGAATGTTTATAATATGATGGTATATTTCTGTAATTTTTTAATGCTTTGTTTTATTCATTTTAGGAAGAAGACAAAGAGCCATATGGGCCTGGATGCAAGGATTATTTCTGGTTGATTTGCCGTCTTGTTGACAGCCTTGATGAGGAGTATTTTTTACGCAATTCTAATGAGGTTATTTTAATTTTTACTTTAATTTCCTATGCGAACAAGTATTATTAAAACTGCACTAAGCATGGTTGCCAACTCTACTGATTTCTCCAGTAGACTACTGAACTTTACCAGTTTTTCCTGATCTGCTGGTTTCATAAAAATTCTCCTGTTTTTTGTATATTTTTGAAAATTCCTTAAAATTGAGATAGCTTCCTTAAAAAATTCCTATTGAAATAGAATTTTTGCACAAATTATTGCTGGCTTGAGTAATTAAATGTTACTAATGCATAATGAAGTGAACCTCCTATATGAAAATCAGTTCAAAACTTTTTTTATTCTAAAAAGTTCAATAATTTTTATTCAGAACTCTCTTTTTAAATTAATTAAAAAATCTTTTAACTATGTTTGAATTAAACGCGTATTACTATTAGAGATTATGAGTAAACATAATACACAACATTTCAAGTATATTTAATGTCAATCATACCTGGTAAATAGTGCAGTTTTTCTATTTTGATGACTATAAAATTCCCTATGTGTGAAATATTTAGTACATTTTGTCGCAATTATTTTGAAATTTATATTGTTTCGTAAAATCTACTGGATTTTTTTCCTATCCATATTGACAGCTGAGATCAAGTAACAACCTAACTAAATTTAATTGTAATAACATTTGAGTTGAGGAATATACTTTTCTGCTGCTTACCACCATAAGATAGGGTGCTTTAGCTATAACTATAGATCACTTTTTTCCTCTTTATAAAATAAAGTGTGTTTGAAATACATATATTAAATGAAAATTTTTCATCTTCTTCAATTTAACTACTGATTTATAAAAGTAATAATTCCATTCCAAAGAGCTTTCTAAGTCAGTATTTTTTTCTGTTTGGGTGAATCGAAGCTATATTTTTTTTATGAAAATTTTTTTTAAAAATTTATGAAACCAGCCTAGAGTAATTATACTCTAAGCTTTCAAAAAATTAATTGTAATTTAAGGTTCACTTCAGTCAGTTAAAGTGGTTTTTGTTAAAATAGTGCTGCCTTCTCATTAATTCTGACTCTCACGGAAGTTAAAAGTAAATCAATTTGTTAATTCAAGCACCAAATCGTGTTTTTCTAGGAGGCAGACGCTCATGAGTATGATGTACTAAGAATGGACACAGACCAAAGAAATCGGGGAACTAAGCAAAAAGTGGGGGAAATTTAAGATTGAAGTCCGATGTTTTAGTTTGAATTAAATGTGTTATAAAGTTTTCTTTAATAGCACGTTTATACTATTCAACACACTATATATATGAGTGTGTACGTGTATATATATTAAAAAAACATAAAACACATACATATACACATTTAAAAAAAATAATTATCATAGCTGCAAACTCTACTGGTTTCATAAAAATTCTCCTGGTTTTTGTATATTTTCGAAAATTTCCTTAAATAGGGAAAGTTTCTTTAAAAAAAATCCGTATTGAAATAGAATTTTTTTTGTAGATTATTACATGCTTGAATATTTAAATAAGTGTCATTAATACATATTGAAGCAAGCCTCGTTTATAAAATTCAGTTAACTATCTTTGATGAATTAAATGCCTATTACTATTGAAAATTATGAATAAACATAATGCATAACATTTCAACATCATTTAATGTGAAACCATAACTGGAAAATAGTTCAGTTTTTCTTTTTTGATGACTATAAAAATCCCAAAAATTCCCTACGTGTAAACTATTTAGTATATTTTGCAACAATTATCATGAAATTTATATCAGTTCATAAAATCTACTGGATTTTTTCCTATCCGTGTTAGCAGCTATGGATTATTTTCAACGTTTGTGGCAAGTGTGCTGTTGGCTTCAGATCATAACTAATTTAAATAATACATTATGAATTTTAGTAATTTTTGTTCTAGAAGTCATTAGATATTGAGAACTTAGCTACTTATTTGGGTGAATCTATCACGAATCGCGACTGCAGAGAAGCCAGACACAGCACTGTGGAGGACGATGGTCTGAAAGGATTAATCAACCTGATGACCGTCATCATGAAGCATAATCCATCGTTCAAATGCTCTCCTCAGGGAAAAGTAAGCATTCCAAATCATAATTTGTATCTTTATTTGTCAAGGGGGAACTTATTCTTTTGTATTGTTTTTAGAAACTGGTTTTACACCTGTATGATGCTTTATTTGCACTTCCAAGTCCTAAACAAAGGCATTTACCCAAATGCAAATCTCAGTCAGTTCGTTCCTCTGCGTACGATCTCATCGTTGAAATGTTGAAAGGTTCTCTTGAAAATTTCAACATTCTACAGGAGAAGCTAATGAAGCAGCATACTCCAGGTACTTTACAAAACATTATTTTTCATGATTTATTATTTACTATTATCGATTCTAATTTCAGGTTTTTTTTTTTTATGCAGAGTTGGCAAGGTTTAGAACAGAATGGATAAATCCATGGTTTAAACTGTCCTGTCTAAAACTGTCCAAAACCCTTTTATTCTCATTATGTCACAATTTTAAATTGTGAAAAATAAAAGGTTCATTTTTGAACAAGAAAAAGACAAGTTTTTGTGTTATTAAAAAAAGTTTATTATTATTTTTAATATTGCATTTATTTTTCCTTGTGCAAAAGCATAATTTACCAGTATTAAAAGCTTATTTATTTATATTTAAGGGATGTTTAATGAGTTTTGGAGCTTTGAAAACTTATAAATCTTTTCTTATTATATTATATTTCTTTTCTTTAATAAGTCAAAGCAAATTGTATAAAAAGTATCAAATATTTATTAATATATGTAATTATTATAAGTACAATAGTTAAACATATAGAAATTTTACCCTTTACCAATGTTCAGGGTTTTGCACACTTTAAGTCAGTTAAAGACAGTAAAATCTACATGTCATGTCCAAAATCTGTTTAGGACATCCAAAACCCCAACCCTGTTTTTATGCCATTGCTTTTAAAACCAATACTTAAAAGTACATAGCTGCCAACTCTATATCATTCTTTTATTTTTTTTTGCTTGCCATATTTCAGGGGGTATTTTTGGGCAGGGGGGGGGGGTATTTTTAGTGTATTTCAAAATTTCAACTATGAATTCAATTTACCTGCTTATAAAAACACCTAAATACAAATTTTATCGAAATACTAATTTTGGCCACGAAACCTTGGATGCTGGCCCACTAAGCATGGCCTCATAAAGGGGTAATTCTATTGTATAATTCGAAATTAGAATATTATATTGTAAAAGAAATTATGATTTTAAAAAATGTTTGCTGATCTATAATAACTGTTGAAAATGCTATCAATATATCCTCTTGAAATTCGCAGCAAAAAAATAATAAAGTAACTATGTCATAAAATAAGTTAAAACTAGATTATACTATAGTTGTAAACTAAGATATTTTTAAAGGAGTCCTCAAGACTTTATTTTGAATTATTGAGAAAAGACAATATGATATTGTGAAAAAATATATTAGGTTTAATTCAATGATTCTTAATGGTGTTTTGTCGACCTTGAGTAAAAGCATTTAGTGCTATAAACAGAAACTGCATTTGGATAGAAACATTTGTGTTTAAACTGACATAACTTGTAATGTGATTATTGTGATGATTATTGTACTAATGTGATTATTTTTCTTTCAATGTGTTAATTAAAAAATTTAACAATCAAGTATGACATAGAGTATTAAAAAAATGTTAATTAAGAATGAGAAAAATATACTTTTTTTTGAGCAAATTGATATTGGCCTGTTATTTTACAAATTTCTTTGGAAACATTTATTTTTGATTAAATCCCCATTGTTCGCAGTATTCTTGCTCGAAGCTGGTGTAAAAATTAAATCGTTGAGTAGGCGCATCCCCTTTCGATTCCCCTGCACATTACAATAATTTAACTCTTAAACACAGATACATAGCTGCCAACTCTACTGGATTTTCCAGTAGACTACTGGATTTTGCCAGTTTCTCCTGGTCTACTGGTTTATTTAAAATTCTCCTGGTTTTTGTACAATTTAGAAAATTCCAAAAATTGAGTAAGTTTCCTTAAAAAATCCCTTTTGAAATTAATTTTTTGTGCAGATTATTGCTTGAATAATTAAAAAGTATTACTAATACATAATGAAGTGAACTTCATTTATAGAAATCAGTCCAAAACTTTTTTTGTTCTAAAATGTTCAGTTTATTTTTACTCACAGTAATCTTTTTAAATTACTTTTAAAAAATCTTTGAACTATGTTTGGTGAATTAAATGCCTATTAATGTTCAAAATTATGAGTAAACGTAATACATAACATTTCAAGTATGTTTAATGCCAATCATAACTATAGAATATTGCAGTTTTTCTACTTTGATGACTAAGAAAATCTCTAGAATTTCCTACTTCTAAAATATTTAGTACATTATGCAACAATTATCGTGAAATTTATATTATTTCGTAAAATCTACTGGATTTTTTTCTCTCTATGTTGGCAGCTATGCAGATAGGACGCAGTGTGTATTTTTTGTTACTGAAACAACATTTAAAAAAAAAACATTGTATTTTTTAGAGTCTCATAATCCATATCCCTGGGATTATTGGCCTCACGATGATGGCCGTGCTGATTGTGGCTATGTTGGTCTGACCAATTTAGGTGCAACTTGCTACTTAGCCTCTTGTATTCAGCATTTGTATATGTTGCCTGAAGCAAGAGCATCCATTGTCTCTGCAAAAGTAAGATTATCTCTGTGTTTACCTTAATTACAATATTTGCCCCCAATGTAGTGCAAAATATAAATTTAAAAAAATGAGTGATTTACTTTCTCAAATATTATTTCACTTTTTTTTCTTCTTCTTTTTGCTATAAATCACAACCTTTAAGGATAAGAATCTTGGAGGTTGTGTTACTTAATACAATAGGAATTCCAGATGTTTATAGTAACATTATTAGAAATAATGTCTTTTTCTGAATCAAAAGACTTAATTTGGTCTCATTATTGAAACCCTAGCAGCTAAATAACTTGGGCCTATATTCACATTGGACCAATACACAACATTGAACCAATATTCATGAATAATGGCTCAATAAGGGTTCAAAGAGTTGTTAATTTTCCTATATTAGTCATATATAGAATTTTCAGACTCACCCAATATATTTTTTTTCTGATGATATTGGCCCTATATAGCAGGGGTGGCCAAGCTCCTTGATAGTCGAGCCATTTTTCAAAATTTGAAATTTTTCGAGAGCCACAATTAAATATGCAATTAGGCGAAAAAGAAATGAAATTTTTTTTTTTTACTGTAACTATATTTATTGAAAACATTTAAATAAAATTACAAAATATTGAATTTAAATATTAAAAATTAAACACATTTATTTTACTTCTCTAGATAATTCTTTAAAATTTGGTGAATAATTGGTGACAGCACTTCTCAGTAATTCTTTGAGATGCTTACTTAATACTGGTTAGTTAATAAAATACTGATCGGTGTTTGATTTCACGAATTTTAAAGTGGAATAAAATTATTCACATAAACACGTTGTTTCAAATATTGAATTAATTTGGCAAGCAGCCTTTTTTCATTCAAGATACTTTGACTCTGGTGCAAATTTCCAAAATTCGGTTATAGACGTTGACTTATATTTTAATTGCAGAGCTTGATCTTCTTTCGTCTCTATTAATTCTAATTCTCCAGATGCTTTTTGGGTCTTAATTATATTGAAAATGGAAAACTCACCTTGAATTATGTTAATTTCAAATGGATTCAGAAAAAATTCAAGAGACGATTTAAAGTCTTTAAATCTATTTTGGAATTCTTTAATTCTTTCAGGAAATTTTGAATTAGAGCGAATGTAGTTTACAGTGTGTAACACTGTTTTCATAACATCAGGATATTTTAAATATTTTGTAACAAGATGTTCTCGGTGAATTATGCAGGGAATCGGTATGAATTGTGGTATTTGAGAATCATCTCTTAAAATCCCAATAAGACCGATTTTTTTTTTTACCCAGTTACAATACTCCATTAGTTGCAATGCTTGCAAGTTTATTAAGAAGCACATCAAAAGTTTTCATTCTGGAATCTAATGCATTTTTAATATCGACACCATGCATGGGTTGACTCTTGAAGTGCTACTAAATCTAATAATTCTTTAACAAAAAATGTCAGTGAAACAAAACGTATGAAAACTGCCAATTGTGGAAGATCTGTGATATCTGTCGATTCGTCAAGGAACAATATTTTTTTTAAAAATATAATAGCACAAAAATGAAAAGGGAACTCTGGTATCGAGAGCCACAAATGATCCTTCAAAGAGCCACATGTGGCTCGCGAACCGCAGGTTGGCCACCCCTGCTATATAGGATCCATATTAAAAAATCTAGACATCCCAATATTGGTGCCTGTTCCTAAATGACCCATATTAAGCCAAACTGGAATCAAGATAAAATTGTTACTAGAGAATAAACGGTTCGAGTATGGATGTTCTAATGGGAGATATAATAATAACTTTCATTCTAAAACTACAAATGATAATAACAATAACGTATGTATGGATTATTTAAAGAGAATTTATGTATTGGTCGTTATAATGGGAAGGTTGCCGCAATGGGTGGTGTGATATTATGTATATTCTTTCCTCCTTTTCCCTTGTTCACTCAGATACTTCCCCAAAACACAATTGATCAAAAAATGGTAACCAATTTACAACACAAAAGAAACATTTATTAATAATGATAAAAGATTAGAAAATTAATATAACCAAGACATCTAAACAATTCACTTCCGCTCTCCATCAGAGCGTTCCCTCCTCTGTCTTTTTACAACATCTACCTGATGACAGCGCCATCACAACATGGAGGCATGACAGGTGGCATATAGACTGTTGTTTTTTTTGTTGTAAAATTAGTCTATTTCATAAATTAATAATTTGAAGTAGAAGTATAAAAAAAAAATCAAAAATTCTCCAAAGGAAAAATTTTACTATTAAATATTTGATTCATTGCTCATAATAATAAGGTTATGGTCACAGTTTAAACATTTTGCAATAATTGTAATAATTTTGTTTTATATTTTATAAGTTTAAATTTTTGACTGGTGTTAACTCTTCTTTACTCTCTCATTTCCCCCATTCAATGTCTTAGCTAAGAATTTTTTTTTGTTTTTAAAAAATTTCTTAGTTGTATATTTCGTAAAACAAGTTTTGAATGTGGTAGTTTTGATATTTTTAAAACAAATATATTTTCACATTATGGAAAAACTTGAATTATCGAATGCAAGGAAATATAATAAAATTCAATGCTCAGCTAGTGCTTTCAGCTCTGGTTTTAAAATTGCTTTATATTGTAACTGTTAGGGATGTATGGTTTGTCTACAGTAAGAACTCCCCACACCACTAGGTCTGAGGTTGTCTGTTGCAATGGAAACAAGAATTATGTATTTCAGGGAGGGTAGCTTCTCTTCCCGCTAAGGCTAACACGACTGACCGAAGAAAAATATTCCCCCTTTTTATCGCTGACCCCACACCCCACTTGCAATAGTTATAGCTCATTATCATAATCACGGGTCCAGTAGGGAAGTTCTTTAGACAAGACAAACTATTAAAGTTTGATATATTTATTTTTCTTAAATTGAAGGTGCACAATAAAAATCGTTTAACCTTTAGAAAAAGATTACACATATTTAAGTTTTTTTTTTTTTTTTGTAATCATTTGTAAATTATATTTATTAACTAATTTGCATATTTTTGTAAATTATTTTGTTTTTAAAGTTTTCTTCTATCTAAACTTGTTAAATGTGTCCATTATCAATTTTTTTTTTCAGCTGTTATCTTTTATTTGCGTATTTTAATTTAAATTTTTATTTAATAGATAGATGAAAATTGCAAGCATGAAAATACCCTAAGAGAATTGCAAAAAATGTTTGCATATTTACTTGTAAGTATTTATTTTAAATTTAGCATTACAGATAATATATGTCATTAAAATAACTTTGTTTTGCCTTTTGCAATACTGTTGAGGATGTAATTTATTTGTAGGCAATATTGTAAATTATAGGCAAGCTTTTTATTCTTTTCAAATTGTATCGTTAAGAAAATGGACTCTGCAATTAAAAGGAATAAAAGTTTGTTCATACTAAATTTTCCAAGTTTTTTGAATAAATAAATTTCTTTAATTAGCTTTCTTTTGCATCTTAAGCATTTTTATATTAAGTGCATATTTTTTTTAATGATTAATTTTCTATTGATTACTTTTCATAAATTTTGAGTTTATAATTTGATATTTTATGTTAATCCGCATTTGCTTTTTTTATATATATATCGTTCACAATTAATGGTCCCATGAGAAATTTTTAAGCATTTTAAGAAGTATAATATTTTATTAGATTATTATTGGTAATTTATAATGCTATCTGTTGATAAAAAACATGAAAATACACTGTTGTTAATAGATAATTTATACAATTTTGTATTCATAGATAAATTGTATAAAATATGCAAAATACAATTAAAATTTATATGACGGTTTACAAAAGCTGCTGCACATTTTGTTTTTGTTATAAAATGCTCTTGGGTGCCATTTTTTCAACTATGCAATTAATTTATTATACTAATTAAAATTTTAAAATAATAAAAATATTATTACAGCTGTTTTATTTAAAAGAAATTATTGAATAAAATAAAAATTAGATCTAGCAAGACTTTTTTAGCACATTCCCTCACTTTCTTTTATTATTATTATTATTTTTTTTAAATGAGGAACCTGCATGCGTAGGGTAATCACGTAATCTTGATTATTTTGAATAGTCTATAACAAGAAACTAAATAAAAAATAATCTATAACAAAAAGTTGATTTTTGTAACTCAAAATTAGCTTTAAATGAAACGAGGCTCATGTGACTCAAAAAGAGATTGCTTAGGATGTCAGTACATAGTACCTGGGTAAACAGAATTGGCCGAACCTAAACTTGTCATAGTGGTCTTGTCTACAAAGGAGTTTTATTCTAATATTTTTTTTTATTGCTGAAATTGAGTTAACTTTTTGGTTTAATGCAGAGAGAGAAAGGTGTTTGGTTTGGATATTTTTTGATCAAAAATATTAATTTTGTCATTCTAAAGTGTTGTAAGAAATAAGAACTATTTCGAAATTTTTCACCTAATGGTTTCATCCCAGATAAAAAATGGAAATATTAAGGATTTAGATTTTTAAGTTTTTTATTAGAGATGCAAATAATTCTTAATCTCTTATTTATTTATTTTAAGTTATTTTTTTATTAAAACCGTTTTTCCTGAAAAACTACGAAAAATAAATTATTATTTGTAATAATTTTTCTTATGTGTAATATTTAATATATGCAAAGTAATGCACTGGATGCGAAATTTGCATTTTAAAATTTTATACTATTATTAGCTAAAATATTTCACATTAAAATATTATATTTCGCAAAATAAAATTCATACGAAATTTACCAACAAAAAATATATACAAAAAACCCAATAGCGAATTGCCTGTGTGTGTAGAAAACTTTTAGAATTTAAAGTGTGATGTAAATAAAGTACTACATTTTCTTGAATAATTAAAATGAAACATGATTTTTTTCATTTTTTTCAAATTTAAATATTGTTGAAATTGCTAATTTTGGTTCAAAGTTCGCTGTTTTAGTGACAATGAATAAATTATAAAAATTGTGTTTTAAAATTTCAAAAGTCACAGAATTAACTTTGAAACATGATTTCATAATTTGAGGACTGTTTTTTTTTTTCCTCTATTGAGTTTTCCTTCCCCTTCTGAGAAAAATTTTGTAGGTGCCCTTGACAAAAATGATGAATGCAAAAAAAAATAAAATAATAATAGTTTTAAACTACTTTCCTAATTCGTACTTTTTTTCAATGACCTTTGAAAAGCATTATTATTATTTATTAATGTTGGTTTATTGTTATGAATAACATACATTAAAGTATGAGTTGTTTTAAAAATTCCAAGCTGGTTTGATTGCAGACTGAGCAAATTGAAATGGATAAGATTTTAAATAAAAAGTTTTTATAGAAATAAATTTTAAAAATTTTCTTAAAAAATTTCTTATTTTTTATTGTTTACTTCTAAAATATTTTATTTAGTGGTTATTAGAAGTGATGCAAAAGATTTTAAGCCCCTTCAATTTTTTATTTTATTCTTTTTACATTTTTCCTCCACCCAACTACACAAAAATAAAATGAATTATTTTTATCTCTGAAATTTCGATTTCAATAAGGTAAAAAACAAAATGACATGTGTTAGATAACGAAGTTAAAGCAGAACGAAACAAAATAGGTCCTTTAAGTTTTAAAAAAATCTTTATAAAAAGGAATAAGCTGTACTAGATTACTTTTTAAGAATAAAATCATTTCATAAACATTTTAATTCAGTATAATGAATGATTTCTTCAGAGAAATTTCTCCAGAGAAGCTTAATCAAAAGAAAAACATTCTTATAAAATTAAAATATTACTAAGTGCTGTAAAATAGTTTTATAACAAAATAATAAAGTTTCAAATAGTTGCCAATTTTTTTTCTTCCTTCGTATTGGTCATCACGTTAGATGGCTTTGCACCAATCCTGTAATTTTTCGTCTTTTGGAACATTTATATTTAAGTTTATATTATTACATTTTATATGGTGCGTTATATGTAAAGCTATTACAATGTGATATAAAACAATACTTGTTGTAAGTGCTTGGAGTTATTTTTGAGAATTTTAAAAATGTTCTACGAGTGTCGGCATGCGCTTTTACTGTATCAGAAGGTGATGAGAGTCGTATTTTTCCTGTATTTCCACATCATCAGCCGAGATGAGGAAACTAACTGCGTTTTAGAGGGCATGGCTAATTGAGCAATTTTAAATATTAATTACAAAATAACTAGTTAACACACTGAACTGAAATACATGTCTATCGTCATAGAATGGTTTAAAGTTTTATATTAAAAAATTTTAAAAATGCCACTCAGGTTCCTCATTGTAATACACCAAAGCATCACTACAGCAATATTTTGGAGAATAAATAAATATATTGTTTTAAAGGGATATATTGCTATATCAATGGCATGTATACTTAGGGGACACAATAAGATTTTTTTTTAAATTTATTTGCAGAGTGTTAATTATGGTTAAATATTAAAAACAATGGAATTGAATTCAGAAAATAAGATAGCCAAATACCGGAAAACCGTTTTTATTGGAAATAATCTAATATTTTTGTTTGTTCAATAATTTTTTTTTTAAACTGTCAAGTCAACCAACAAAGTCTGCATTGAGTCCAAAGCACAAAAGTGATTTCCATTTGTGAATAGTGTTCCACCCTCTACAGAAATAATTCTCTTTCGGGTGTTAGTGTCATGCTTGTGGTCATTTGTGACTCATGATCAGCTTTTAACATGAAGGAAATGACATTAGATAGGAATGTTACATCTGTGACTTCTTAAGAGATACGGGAGGCAATTCTAAGAATGGAAGCTCTTGGGGTGGTCAGCAGGGAGTCTTCTTTTGTCAGAAAAAATGGCAAAAGATGATAAAATAAGATTTTTTACAATAAATGAAAACCAATAATAATGAAGAAAATAAGGTTGAAATTTCGAAAAAACATTGTTTTTCAGGGGTTTATTGCTGAAAAAAATATTGTAATATTGAGAGGAGCATGATGCTAATTTATATGCAAGTTTGTTGGAACCATGAAGATCTTTTTAACATTTTTAATATGACTTTTATATATATTATATGATTTTAGTGCAAGTCTTTGAAATTAAGTAACTAAAAACTCAAAATCTAATTTCACTGGTAAAAGAAAATTAACTGTTTCATTATTTCCAATTTGAATTCCTTTACTTTTTCACTATTCTCAAAACAATTTTTTGTAGTTTATTTTTATTGCTGTGCTGTGAATAACGATGTGATATTTATTTTATTTAGATATTTATTTCTCTTAATAAATTTCTTTTTCTTTAGGAAAGTGAAAGAAAGGCATATAATCCCAGAAGCTTCTGCAAAGTTTACACTATGGATCATCAGGTTCTAAATACTGGAGAACAGAAAGACATGGCTGAGTTTTTCACTAATCTAATTAGTAAGCTGGAGGAAATGACACCAGAACTTGTAAGTTTTTTTCTTTATATTTACTAATTTAGTCATTTACAGTACTTGCACCTGTTATGATTTTTATTTCTAAAGCTGGTTTTATGACTTATTCATACTTGCAAAGTCTCCTGTTTTTTAGACTATCTCCTGTTTACCCATAGTCTCAAATTTTTCAATATTTGTAGAAGAAACTTTAAAAAAAAAAAAAAAAAAAATTGGGACAATAAAATATTTGCTGGTGACAAAAATACTTCTCTTATTCGTCAACAGATTGTGCTATTCCCAGTACTGCAGTCAGTATGTTGAGTGTTAATAGTTTTAGTACCCCTTCCAATCAAGCTAACTGTGGGATGTTTTTGTATTTTTCCTCTCCATATTATGCAAATGCGGGTTAGTTCCAGCAAAAACTCCTCCACAAAGGCAAATTTCTCCCTATACTTGATTCATCCCGGAGTTCCCTTGTCCTCTGCATTGGGTTCAAAATTAAAGGATATGAAGTTCAACATTAGTAGCTGTAATCCCAAAATTGGGTTGGCTGTTTAACAGCAGTTATAAAATAATTGAAGTAATTCGAAATAATGGTTTGAAAAAAATATTCATATTTTTTCCTTTGCTAAATGTAAGTGCTTATATTATTTCCAACCTTGAGTTTTCTTTTTGACTTACATGATTATGCATCATGTATCAAAACTTTAATTCCTAAAATTAAAGTTTTGATGGATTCAGTGGGAAGGATTCTTGCACTTTCATGTGCAACTCTGCTTCATTTTGAAAGATATTCTCAATTTCAGGTTTCCTTTTCTCCTCTCTGAAATGTAACCGAAACTTCCCTCGAATTTTCGGGGACCAGCTAAACATTGCCAAATTTTAATAGCAAAAGAAAATTTTATTTCTCTTGCTAATTTCATTGTTATTAAAGTGTCATCGTCAGTGGCAAGCTAATGGCCTTCTTACTCTATTCTATTTATAGAATGGTACCCATGATCTTGGAATTAACTTGGGGACCATTCACTAAGTACATATTTTCATGTTGATCCTCAGAGCAGTCAAGAATCACAAAGCTTCATAACCTCAAAATTTCCATCTTCCTTTTATTCATTTAATTTAATAAAGATAAGAATTAATTGAGTTTCTTTAAAGTAAATTTTATCTGAAGGACTATCCACTAATTGCATATTGTTTTTAAAAATTTATTTTACTTCATTACTTTTTTTTTACTTATTGCTTTTTATTACTGTGATATTACTTTCAAAATTTTCAGTGCTCTTATTTTGATTTAGGAAAAGAATTAATAATATTTAGAGGCAAGATTTTAAATAAGTATGAAGAGAGGGGCTTTCAGAATTTTTAAAGTAGCAAAAATATCTTATGTTTTTTGGATTTGTCATTCATTAATACTTTAATTCATCTCTTAATGATTTGATTTAAAACAATTGATGTAAAAAAAAATTAATTATCTCCGATTTGTTAAATATTATGAGTGTAGAGACAATATAATAATTTACTTCTGAAAATTTTTTTTTAGCTTCTCATTGTATTTGCATTTAAAAATTATTTAATTTTTTTTAATCATTTCATTAATGAAATACTGTACTAGATAACCAATTTTAATTTTAAAAAATTTAGGAGCCATTCAGTAATTTACATTTGTAATATAAATTTATTAAAGTTTGCTTAATTCTTTACATATTTTTATAAATTTGGTATGATCAATATTAATCTTGTTAATGTTTTGTTGAATATACTATTACAAATAACATTTATTTAAATTTTAAGAAAAATACACTCAATAACCTTTAATAATAGTTAAATTAATTAGAGTTTTAAATTACCTTTTTCAGAATTAAATAATGTAATTATTAATTTAATAAATAATATAAGCCACTGAATATTGAATTTATTTAAATTGCTTTTGCCAAAAGCTCGTTTTTAAGAAATATTTCGGCTATATCAAATAAATTTTTAGGTCTTTTCCAAACTGAGACATCATTGTTTCACTTGCTGTATGATGAAATGGTGTCTCTAGATTAAGCATTGTTAGGGCGTTTTTTAAGGAGTTCTGCTTTTCTTAGTTTGACAGGGAAGGACTTAAAATCTTTGGATGTAGAAAACGCAGAAATTTGGCAAAATTCAAATTTAATAGATTATGGACTAGATACCACAAATGCGATTACATCCTTATCTTCTTCTTACCGTGTTTGGCACAGCATGTCCTCTTTTGGACTTTGTGCTACTAAACCCTACATTCAATCCAATCCCTTACGAGCGATTAATCCTCACTTCGTCCGGATCACACTATTGGTTGAAAATGACATCACTGTTTGGGAGAAGACCCATGCTGTGTATTGCATAGTATTTTGTCGACACATTTTATATTTAGTTTTCAAACACGCTCTGTTTACACGTGGTATTAATGTTAAGTAATAAAAACAATATTCACAGTTTTGTGGTAATTTTTATTAGAATCTAAGTAAGTCATATTCAACTATACTGCTATTACGTCATGGGCAACTGCGGTTGATCTAGAAATGCAGGGGGGGCTAGCCCAGAATTTTGGTCATTACTTTAAACTAAATATACATGTTGCTTGATTATGAAGTTTTTAAAATTATTCATAACACAACTAAATTACGATGTATTAGTAAATTTGATCTTATATTTATTCCAATTTTTGTTACTTTATAACTGTAAAAGATAAGAGAAGGAATAAATTCCAAGCGAGCCTGTGTGAATACGAAATTTGTCGCCAGAATCATGCAAACACCAGCCAATAGCCACCATCTCCCTGCCCCCAAACAGTGATGTCATTTTCAACCAATAGCGTGATCTGGCCGAAGTGAGGATTAATTGCTCATAATCCCTTATCTTCTTCAATAAAAAATTCTATTTATTTAGGTGCCAGGTCTATGGCATGTGCAAAAAAGTTATTAAAATGTGCCTCTTGAAAATAGGTCACTGTACCATCTTAAACTGCTGAATCCTGTAATAAGAATGGAAGACACTCCTGAAGAGGCATCTTTGTTGCTGTTACGTAGAGAACCAGAAGGTTATTCTTCTGACTCAAATGAATATGCAACTATTGATGTGTTTTGGAACTATTTTGTGACTTGTGAATTGATGTGTATTTGGACTATTTTGCAAAGAAAGATAATTTGGGAAATATCAAATATCCTCTTATAACAAAGCTTTTTAAAGCTCTTTCGTGCATACCACATGGGAATACCGATGCTGAAAGAGGTTTTAGTACTAGAGAGGGTTTAGTTTCCATATGTGTGAATAAAAAGCTGCTTGACAATAGGGCAAACCATAGTGTTAATGGTTTGAGACAAGTTGTGTCACATATCACCTGAGGGTTTAAATAACTTTAAAGTTGACAAAGATATGATTGAAGGGACTCGTGCAGCATTTAAAAATTATTCTGCTTGATTAGAGGTTGAGAAAAAAGAAAGCAAAAAGAATGTGATAACACTGAAACTGAGGAAAGCAGATTGATTGCTGCTGAAATTGATTTGCTAAAAAAAATTGAAGGCTTCTCAAGATCTCATAGCCACAGCTGAAAAAAATATTAAAGATGGGTTAAATAATAAAGACATGTAGATTATAGAAAGTGGACAGATCCTCTTATCTGAGACTAAGTCGAGGATAGCAGAATATTTAACAGTATTGGAAGATTCCAAAAAGAAACTTAATTTGTTTATGCAGGGACCTTCAAAAAAGTGTAAAAAATAAGATATGTTGTTAATGAACAAAATTAAAAACTCTTGTTATTAAATTCTTGTTTTAATTGCTTTTATTAAATATGCTCCAAATCTTTGTTTCGCTGCTCCAAAATTGCTTTTTTGTTGCTCCAAAACCATGTTTTGCCACTTACACCACTTCCGAAAAATCTAATTTTTAAAATGGAATTCCCCCCCCCCCCCCAATTTCATCTTGTTCCAAATATCTGAATTCCAAACAAAATCACCACTTAGGCATATTTTATTAGAATTTAAAATTATTTTATCATGTTCTTTAAAAATTATGGTGTTCTTTCAAAAAATGAAAGTAAAAACATCATTTCTAGACGGAATTATCTTTTTAACTCTTCTGTGATTTACGAATTTTTATTATTTATTTTTTTAAATTTTATCAATTAAAATTCTAGTTGAAGCAAACCAGTCAGTGGCGATTTTTTTTAAATTCCTAAATGAGAACAGAAAAATCAGGAGTATTTCTTTCCTTTCAGATGAACAAGAAAAGTATCTTTAGAACGTAGTTCTACGGGAGAAAAATGATTTGCTTTTGTATTTTTTTCAGCTATTTTATTGCTCTTTCTTTACTCTGTTTTTTAAATTTAAAATCCGTAAATATGAAGATGCAGAGTATAGCAGTTATACCTATCATTTCAATGAATGTTATTATAATGCTTTTTTTAAAAATTCATTGTTGTGTTTTTGTGGGAGAAAATAGTAACTTTGTTAAGTCATGAATTTGAAGATACCCTGTTTACATTCATTTTGTGATTAGTTTATTTTTCATTTCTCAATCTCATTTCTCATTCATTTCAAATTATGATTACTTATATATGTGTCTTCTGTATCATTCTTTCTTTTTATGGTAAGTGTAAAAAAATTATACCTGTTTTATCATGCATGTGATAAGAATCGATGTAGTGTCCACTATTGCGCATTTTTAAAGATATTTCTTTTAACGGCGAATGACTTTTATTGAATTTCAAACTTTAATTATATATTTGGAAAGGGAATCATAGCCAGATTTATTTATAGTACTTATCAATGTAATTGAGTAAATCCAGTGACATAGCATATTTTATTGTATGTTAGTGAAAGAAGCTTAAGTGCAACCTATATGATAATTGAAATTTTTTCCTATGTCCTTTGCAGATGCAGCGTAATCAAAAATTACTGTATCTTTGTTTTTCTATTAAAAAAATATAAATATTTTGAGAGTACCGGTTCTTAAATTATTTGAATCCCATTACTGACTAGCATACATTTTGTAATGTTTTAAATCGGCCAAAAAAGATTATTGTAAAACTAGTGAAAACTCTGACCACTGGTTAAGAGTTTCTATATATTTCTTGATATAGTTGAATTTCATATGTTAAAATTCATTGCAACAATTAAATTTTTACTACAAAAAAATGGAAGTTTTATGAATGAATGTAAATTGTATTAGTATTATAGTTGTTTGCTTTTATCCTTATGTCCTTTTCTTAAACTATATATTTTGTTCTTACAGAAAGAGCTTGTGAAGACACTATTTTGTGGTATTATATCAAATAATGTTGTTTCTTTAGTAAGTATAATTTTTAAAACACTAACTTTAAATTATTGTAATCTGTAGAAAATAACTTAATAATTTCTTATTCAAAGTTTTATTTTTAAACTTTTAATAAATTCGTACAACTAATTCTTAGTTTTTTTTCCCATCCTATCAGGTCTAAAAGCTTGATTTTTTTTTCAAATTTCACGGAATTCTGTGGCTGCTTTGCCACGAAACAAAAACTTACAATCTAACAAAATTTTTAGAGAACTCCCCAATGTAAAATTTTAATTTTTAAACTGTCTCTTCTCTCAGTTGGCAACCCCTGTGTTAAGGAATTGCACAAGAATTAGTCTTTTTGTGTTCAGTTGGTGGAGTATTCAATACTGCTACAGTCAAACTAGCTGCGTGTGAATCCAGCAATATGTCTACCATAAATGATGCTTCATGATGTCATTTATATTGTTGGAAATGTGAATATATGAAATTTGTATGGAAACTAAATTTAAGTCCAAATATAAACAAACTGTTCTTAATTATAAGGATATGAAATAACACTATACAAATGTACTTTTGTTGAGGACCCCTTAAAAAGTTCACTGCAACTGAGTGTTCACTTTTTCCGAAGTTTATACAGCATGTTTATTCAAGTAAAAAAAAATAATTTATATGAATAATTCAACTGAAAGTTCAAATATTATAATGGAATACTATTACTATGATGAGGGAATTAACAGTGATTGTGTAACAACTTCCTCTTAAGGGATTTAAAACATAAGAATTTCTCAGGTTGAGGATCTTCATAATGCAAGACTTTGCATTATATTGATCATTTCAAATATTGTTAAACTTACCTAATAAATATGGCAAAATATATTTCTTAAACAGATCAATTTTAATGCTTTAAAATTTTTAATACAAATTAAATACCTCCATTTGCAAAAATATACTCTTAAATATTTATGATTTATAGTAAAGGTGCACAACCTTTTTTACTGAAGGGGCACTTTTACAGCAGGTAGATTAATAAAGGGCCGCACGCATATTTAGTCATGCTAGCGGCAAATATGATAATTTTTATATGAAAATTAGTGTTCTAAGCAATAAATATTTTAGTCAGTAAACTAAATGACATAGTTTCTGAAAATTAAATACTTTTAATTATTTGAATTTATTTAAAACTAAGAAAAACTGATTCCTTTTCTTTTAAAAAAGCTTATTCCATTTTTTCTAAATAATTAATTTATTCTAAATAAATAATATTATATTAATTTTTTCTAAATAAATAATATCTTTTTTCTAAATAATAAATAATTAATTAAATATAATAATTTTATAAATATGTATATATATTAAGAGGATATAAATTATAACCAAAAAAAAAAAAGGCTTGAAAAATGAAATTTCAAAAAATATACCTATTTTATACAGTAATATAAATTTAAATTAAATATTTTAATTAAGGAAAATTTATAATATTTAAAAAATATCAAATTGAAACAAATTTTTTTCTTGCATTAAAAAAGATCCTGCAGGCCACACATCTACAGTAGGCGGGCCACTGGTTGTGCACCCCTAATTTATAGAGAAAAAAATATGAATTATTTAGAGCATTATAAATTTTTAACAAATGAAAATTATACATATTGTGATTGAAGAGTAGAAATAATCAGTGATGGAATAAATAAACAATATTAATATTAAGAAAAAAGTATTATATGCAAGTGTTTCAGTATGCTTTATACAAGAGAACGAACATTCAATTGCTGCTGATGCATTGAAATATTGCTTGTCGACTGCATCACAAAAAAGATTTATCTGACTGAATGCTTATTCAAGATTCCCGACAGGACATGAAACTTTTACATATAAGCCACACTTGAAATGCTACTATTGATAGTTTTTTCTGATAAATGTATCAATTTTAATGATGCAAAACTAGTTTTTCCCTGGCGCAAAATCTGTTTTAATAAGTGACTTAAAGTAATTTGCAGGTGTTAATTAAACTTACGAATAGTTTTTGAGGTAAACTTACCAATTTTAATGAAGCAAAGTTAGTTTTTCCCAGGTGTAAAACTGAATTGTTTTATATATTTTTGTATGAATATCATTCTTTCTGTTACCTAAATTATTTTGATTATTCCATTTTATAGGACTGTCCACACATTAGTAGAACATTAGAAGAATTTTATACTTTACGCTGTCAAGTTGCTGATATGCGGAACTTACTGGTAAGTTAATCTGAAACCTTTTGTTGTTATAAATATTTAGATGACTTTGAAATCATATAATAAATGTGTATTTTACAGGACTCGATCGATGAAATAACGGTCAAGGATACGTTGGAAGGAGATAATATGTACACTTGTTCTCAATGTGGTAAAAAAGTGCGAGCTGAAAAAAGGCAAATTTTTTTTTTATTTTCTTCTAACTTTCATAATATATATATATATATATATATATATATATTTTACCTTTCTTATAGCACTTAAAATTATGTTATTAGTGGACTCTCCTATTCTCTTTTTATACCAAGTAAAGGAAAATGAAAAAAAGTTTGAATTAA
Source organism: Parasteatoda tepidariorum (assembly GCF_982258835.1). Lineage (NCBI taxonomy): Eukaryota > Metazoa > Arthropoda > Arachnida > Araneae > Theridiidae > Parasteatoda > Parasteatoda tepidariorum. Next base: position 4,196,599 of record NC_141757.1, on the reverse strand, counting down.
CAAAAATTGCCTTTAGTTAAAAAAAAAAAAAAAAACAACATTGAACACACTATAACCAGGGTTGGGGTTTAGAACGTGACATGTGGGTTTTTCTGTCTAAACTGACTGAAACTGTCTTAAAGTGTCCAAAACCTTGGTGAAAGGCAAAAATTCTATATGTGTAACCTTTGTACACATTATAATTACATATATTAATAAATGTTTGATACTTTATATACAATTTACCTTAACTTTTGAAAGTAAAATAATATAGTAGGTAAAGATTTATAACTTTTGAAGCCTAAATTTTAGCAAAAATTATAGAAAAAAGCTTTCAGGTTGTTGATCAATTAATAATTTTTTGTTTGCTTTTTTCAACAAAGAAAATTATGTACAGAGATTGTCTTTTGGTATGCCTTTAATTATTTTTGTAAACTACAAAAAAAATAGTATTTGAGGATATTATGAAAATTGATTAGAATAAAATTCAGTTATTACAAAATATTACACATTTCAATAAATTTTTTACGTTAAGTAAATGACCTTTTCAGAGAGGAAGCGCCCTGCCTTTTTTTATCCCTAGAGAGCACTCTGCATTATATTTTTTAAAATCTAAAAACATTTGCAATCTGAATAATATGTTGCAAGAAAAAAAATTAACTGATTCAATTTTAAACTCAAATATAGATGTGGATATACCAAGCCTAAATAAAATAATGCAAAAAACTTTTTGTTCTCAAAAAAGTTTTTTTTTTTTTTTTTTTTTTTTTTTTGAGGGGGTAGAGAAGCTTTTTATTTTTTGTAACATTCATTTAAAAAAAAACATGAAAAATTACTTAACAAAAAGACTCTAAATTTACGATTTAATCATCCTGATTAAAGAAAAGATCACTCAACTCTCCTGTTTTATTGAGATATCAAGGTGGAAATTTATAAAATAACAGCAAAACAATGAAAAAACAATCAGAATAAAAAATAGAATCACTGTTTTGAGAAATCAACAACCCCCTTGCCTTAAAAAAAGGGATATCTAAAATCCAGACTTCTCCGAGCAACCCAAATTTTTGAGGTTATACTGTACTATAACATTAAAGTTAGTTGAAATAGTTAATATAAAAGAAAATTATCTGAAAATTACTTTATTTGATGAATATACTATTTGAATGGACATTCATAAAAAAAAAAAAAAAAAAAAAGCTTGAGTGGGGCAATATAATGATAAACCACATTCATAGTTAGATAATATAGACGCACGCCATGCGCAGATACATTTGTGGTGATTCTCCAATTTTGCTGGTACATTTTTTAAATATTTATTGTAATGTAAAAAAAAATATCCTTGCACGCAAAGAAGAAAAGTTTGCAGTGGAGAAGAAGAAAATACGAAGCAGGCGACAGAATCATGATTTAGGCCAGGTAGAAGAAAGTCAGTGTTTAATTGTCTGCTCCCAAAGAGAAAAGATATAACTGCCATTTTAGCCCAAAGATTAACGATCTCACGGTTAGCGGTCAAGCACGCAATCAGCTAGATTTTTACTGCTAACTCAACACAACAACTATCGCTTTACAATGAAAATAAACCATTGCAGTGAGAGTATAAAATCTTTTAATGAAATTTCATTTGGATCAAAATTACTAATATTTCTTGATAATTACTTTATATGAATGCAGTTCTTAAATATCCTATTTATGTATAACTGACAGTTCTGCACGTAAAAAGTCTTATTTTAACCTGCCGTCTTCTCCACATAGCAAAACCTGTTTTTCCACGTTATTGGATAGGGAAATAGTGCTTTGGGGTGAAACATTCTCCGAATTTTGCCCATTTGCTAAACTATCAATGCGTTTATATTAATCTTTCTCTAGTGTTGTTGATGTGCATGTATATAAAGATATTTTTTTGTCAAGAATCAATAAAAAATTTAAATAGTGAACTCTTTTTGTATATTTAATATTTTGTATATTAAATTATTCTATTATCAAAAAATATTATGAGCTTGCAGATAGTTTTGGATTGTGTGTGCAGATACTTTGTTTTTATTTTACTAAGATATACTACATTTACAAATTGTTCCAAAAAATTTTTGATGCAAAAAAAAATACAATCTTAAGGCAATAAAATGTTATTTACAAGGGGAATATTGAACACTTGGCTAATATATTTTTGAACAATGTCACAGTTGAATGAATGTTAAAATTTTGTAGTATTTTTCATCTTAAAATTTGTTTCCTGACAGGGCTTGCCTAAAGAAACTGCCTAAAATATTGTGCTTCAACATGATGCGGTATACTTTTAGTTTTGTGACAAACTCAAAAGAAAAAGTCAACACCCACTTCTCTTTTCCATTCCAACTCGATATGTCGAACTACATGGAGAAAAACCTCATCCCAAAACAGCATATTGGCAAGTATTTTAATGACACTTTTTTTTTTGCGGTCATTGCATGATTGTGGGGCATTTTTAATTATTGCTTTATTCCTATTTAGATAATGGAGACAATGCCGGGTTGGAGGAAGAAGATGAATGCTTTGAATATGAGCTTATTGGTGTGACTGTTCATACGGGAAACGCTGAAGGTGGTCACTACTACTGCTTCATAAGGGAAAGAAATTCCCCTGGGAAAGATAAATGGTATGATATTTGCATGACATAGGTCTTAAATTTACTTAGACAACAAGTATATACAGTGAATGGAGGCAACATTTTATTGCCATACTACTACGATATCCGAAACAGCAATAGCTCCCTCTATTACAGTAATGTTTCGTAGTCCCGATGAACTTGCATATTAACTAATGTCATGCTCCGCTCAATATTGCAATATTCTCTAAAGCAGTTAAACAAATATTTTTTTTCTTCGAATAATGTTAAAAATCTTATTTTATCATATTTTGCCTTTTTTCTGGTCTTTTCTGACAAGAGAAGATTCACAACTGATTATATACCTTATTTCTTTTCACCACAGTGAATGGCTTTTGTATTCAGATTTCAATACCCCATCGTTGACGTGCATCGACCACCCCAAGACCTCCGCTCTTAAAATTGCCTCCCTTATCTCGTAAGAAGTCACAGATGTAACATTCCTATCTGATGTCATATTTAACCATAATTAACACTCAGCAAATTAATTCTTTCTATAATATGCAAATATATTTATAGTTAATACATATATAATAAATTTTAAAAAATCTTAATTGTGTCACCAAAGTATGTTGGCCCTCCATATAATAATATATCCCTCTACAACAATATATTTATTTGGTTGTTGTAGCGAGGTTTTATTGTGTTTAGCTATTGCTTGAAAGTTTCCTGACCCTACGTGTGGTTCTTACAATGTCTGAGCCACCTGTACTGTGTACTGTTCACCATGTGAAAAGGGGGGGAGGCGGACAACCATGAACGATTTGTAGTTACAAATTTTGTAGTGGGTTAAATTTCATTGGTGGAATCAAAGCTTGTGTGCGAGCAGCCTTAAGGAAGGCTAGTGAGTTTTAGCTGTTTCCAAAATATGGCTTTGGGGACATTCATAAATGATATCACTTTTTTTAAATTTTTGACTCCTTTCCTATGTTACAAAATGACACTCTTCATGTTGTGCTAAATTACTTAAACATACACTAGCAATTCAGAAATAAACCCTTTTGTTTTTGATCATTTGTATTATTTCCAACGCCCACCTGTGTTAACATTTCATCAGTTCAGGCATTTTACAGGGCCACTCTTTGAGGGGCACCCTATTAGGTGGGCCAACTTTGCTCTCACAGTAAGGACAGATAGTACAGAGAATGAAAGAACACCATATCTTGCCCGGAACATTTTTCCGACGCACGGCTAGTTCCCTGACCCCTAGACAGTCTGGTTGGCTAAAAGGTATGCCATTGGCATGCCCTGTTTCCAGGTTGTCACTCTCACCAACAGTGATGATGGTTTTAGATCATATTTTGGGCACTATAATTGGTGTGAAATAACAATGCATCAGTGGAATAGCTAGTGTAACTTTTTTTGCATTTCACATATTTTTATATGTCTGCATAAAAATGCAGATCCTTAAATAAACAATAAAATTATATTACGCCAGCTCTGTGGTTGTTGCGAGCTGGGTGCAGAATCAGAATGAACCCCCGCCATAACTGCGATTCGAACCCGATTCACCTCGTTGAGAGGCGAGAGCTCTATCCCCTGAGCCACCTACCATCTTCAGGGATGAGATTCTTCCTCGGATTCGCGGATTTCCGCATTTTTCAGATTTTTCCATTTTTCCCGCTAATTTCCGCTGAAATTTTTTTGTTTGTTTTTTTTTGCACAAGTTAAAATATTTTATGAGGAATTTAATTTTCCACGGAGCGAAATTATTGAAGTCCTCATTCCTCCCTCTGAAGTTTCTCTAAAAATCGTTTCCTTTTTTCCTCATTTTAGAGGATTTTCGCAAGGTTATCCGAAAGGTTGCAGACCTTTATACAGGGATGAGATTTTTTTCGCTTATGTCTCTCGAATTTCAGCCTTTTTATCAAAAACTCCGATTCTCTAAAAGTTTTTTTTTTGTTGATGTATATATAAGTATCCCGCTTTTTTTAAAAAAATTCAGTCGTTGAAGTAAAATAATTATACTTATTTACGATTTTCAAAGAAAAACAGAAAATTCAAACTACGTCCTAGTTGCTAACTCTTCTGCATTTTTACTAATATCAGCTATTTCCTCCGATTTCATGCACAGAAAATAAGATTTTCCCTATTTTTTATCCGTCTGCGGAATAGCTCGTATTTTCGTAACTCAGACGTCGCTGCTTCTTGTATTCTGGAGTGAAAATAAACAAAAAAAGAGAGAAAAAAATAGAGGTGGATTTGCGGTGAAAATATTTATTTGCTCATTCAATTAATCTTGTAAATTTTTATTTATTATGCCTAAACAAAAAACAATGCAAACAAGCCCTCCAGAAATCCCAAGTTCAGACTCTGCAAATATCTTGATTTTTATTCACGCGATTTTATTATCAAACATCGATTTTCGTATTTACCTGATTTAAAAGTTGAACATTGCGATTCTTATTCAGGCGATTTAAATATTGTACATTGCAATTCTTATTTACGAGATTTAAAAAACCAATATTGCGATTTGTATTTACGAGCTTTTGAAACCCTATGTAGTTACGTAAGCTTAAAATCCAATGTCGTAGTTCGTGTTTGCGGTTGTATTATTGTGTGATTTAAAAATTATGCATCGTGCTCTAAATATTACGCATCATGATTTGTATTTTCGCATTTTTTAAATTTGGTGTAGAGTTTCATATTCACTTGATTTAAAAGCCTCATATCGGGATTTATAATAACATGGTTTACAAGTTTAAAAATCGCACTTTTTTTGTCAAATTTTTGTTTATATATATATATATATATAAACAAAAATTTGACAAAAAACGTGCGATTTTAAAACTTGTATAAAGACTTTTCCTTTTTACTATTGTGTCATTTTGAGATAATTTTACTGTGAGAAATAGTAAAAGCAAGTTTAAAGTATAAAATTTAATGTGTTTTCTTCTCCTTATTAGGTATTTTTTTAATGATTCTGAAGTAAAAAACTTTGACCCTGTACATATTGCAGCAGAATGCTTTGGTGGTGAAGTCACTGTAAGTATTATAATTTTGTTAAATAACACCCTGAATGTTAATTTAGTTCCACTATTAATGTATTCAAATTTAAAACACACTTCTGAATGCTTAAAAATCATTAAAAGCCATTTTTTACTTTAAGGATGGCTAATTTAGTTTACTCGGGTTTGTATGTACAATTCGTTCACCAAGAGTTGACACTTGGCTCCACCTCCTTGGACGAAGAGTCAATTTCAGGGCTAGAGTAAAAGAAGAGACGTCTCCACACTTGAAATTGAGACAATCCTTAATGCGTGCCAAACGCAAACAGAGAATTCATTTTCAATCAGTCACTTCTCTTTATCATGTTCTATTATACCTTTCGTTACTCTAGCTAATTACATGTATTGCAGCAAAATGTCTCAAAAGGGACAAACTATTCACTCAAAAGAGAGAAATATCATCAAATTTATGAATTATTTTATGTTAAAAAAATTCACATAAAGATTGTGAATTGGATAATTTTGTCGTACGATCGCTAAACAGCAACCTTGTTCAGGATTGTTCACATCCTTCTCCCAAAACTAGTGAAATAGTATCGTCGGATACCACGTGACGAAGGCGTGTCAACTCCTGGGGAACGACTATACTGAATTTATATTTTGATCTCATTTGGTATACAGAGACTGCACTAGAATAACTTTTACTGGATAAAGTCTGCATATTAATCGTTTGTACAAATAAGTTCATTGGCATAGCTTATCAAAACTCATTGTGAGTTATTTTTCTGTATGAAAAATGTGATCTTTTATGTAACACAAAATTAAAAATGGGTCTGAGTTACTTGAAAAATTCCTTTTTTTATTAAATAAGAAAATAATACAACTTTTATTAATTAAAAACTTAAACTCTTAATAATTTAAAAATGTAGAGCATTTATTCAGCAAAAAATGATTCCTTTTTCTGTTATTCTATATTAGTATTGTAAATAAGATTATTAATTCATAAAAGCATATGTTCATTTTGCACTGTAAACAAGACTATCTATTAATATATTATAAGTCTTACATAGGCTTAAAATAAAGCAAATTAAAAAAATAAAGTTGCCGAATCAGTTTATGCTTTATTAATGAAAATTAGCTGCAGATTTCTTTGTTCAAAAATGTAATTAAGATAAAACATTACTCTTATCTTTTGTCAGCAAATAGAAATGAGGCATGTTTTTAAAATCATTTTTATTAGTTGATTAAGGAAGAGTTTGGCTTTTGATATCAATGTCAGTTTTGTTTGCTATCAGTTTACCAGATTAATAACTTCTATAGTTTGTCTAAAGTAAGAACTCCCCTAGCCATTCGTCTGGACCCATGATGGTGACTATGGTAACGAGGTATAACTATTTCAAGTAGGGGTGTGGGGTCATTGTTTAGGACAGGTTATGGCTCCAGTCGGCTAGAGAAAGGCAATCTCTTTTTTGTTCTTTTCGGCTGTTGTGTTAGCCCTAGAGTGAAGAAAAGCTATCCTCCCTGGAGTGAATAAGCTATTCTTGTTTCCATAGCAGCAGGCAGCCTCAGACTTTGTGGCAGGGAGATTTCTTACCATAGACAAACTCTAGTACTTGCTATACTAGTAGTAGTATCATGTCACCTTTGAGTCATCAAGGTTGAGAATTAGAAATTTATCACTTTGGATAAAATCAGAGAAATGTCAGGTAATTAAACTAAAATACCCAAAAAGTTGGGAGAAATGAATAAATTTATGTTTAAAGTAAGTGCAATATTTTTTTTTCTTTAAAAAATTTGTTAAAATTTTTTTTTTAAAGAAATGTTTTTTTATTTTTTATTCAAATGCAGGTGTTACAATTCATGTACAAGTTTTACAATATATTTTATGTTTAGAAATAAAGCTTAACTGAAAAATTAATATTAAAATTTATATAACCAGTTGAAAAAAATCAGAAATATTGAGTAAAGTCAGAGTAATTTTTTTTCTCTTTGTTTCCATGCAACATGTGTGAGGCCTAAAAATGTATTTTAACTCCTGCCAAAAAAAGAAAACAGTTTTTTCCTTTGTTATTTAATAAGAGAAAAGTGTGTTGATAAGAATTTTATGTACATAATTGTTTAAGTCTTAGATGGTCATTTAGTTAAAGATTGTGACCATACCTTTTGTTATTATATTTATATAAGATCAAACTTGAAATATTGAAACAATTTATCCATGGTGCGTAGTGTTTTTCCTTTTTGTATAATTATCTTTTTCTTTTCTTTTTTCAGAGTAAGACGTATGATTCTGTAACAGATAAATTTATGGATTTCTCTTTCGAAAAAGTATGAAATTTATATATATATATATATATATATTTATATATTATATCAGTAATAATTGTGCATAAATTCATTGTTCCCTCATTTCTTAAAAACTGCTTAATTTTTATTGTAAAAGCCCCTTATAAGTACTTATTTTTGGTTCAAGGTTTTTAAAAATCCTTAATTTCTCGTAATTGTAGTTAATTTGAACAGTTTTTCAGACTTGCAAGAATGTTTGAAACAAAAGGTTTGTCTTTCTTTCACCTAGAATGAAGCCCTGATTTTTTTGTTTTGGGATGCTCACATTGATTTTCAATGTCGACAGAGTTCAAGAAATTAAATTCTACTATTAGTGCTTATAAAAAAGAAGTAACGCAAAATATTTTTGAACTCAAGTCAATAAAAGAAACAACTATTTCTAAGAAACTTGAAGAATCAAATGTGTATGTTATTCAAATGTGTTACAATTGACTAAGTTTTTTAAAAGCAGCTACGTTTTTTTAAAATTCATAATTGTACTAAAATAAATAATGCTGTAATAGATACAATTATATCAATCCTTGCAATATTTTTTTAGCGGTAAATAATTGGCACTGTCACTATGGGATATGTATTTTTGATAATAAATAATTACTAGACTATTTTTAATGTCCTTCATTTTTCATAAGAAACTCTTGAATTTTTTCAAAAAAGGCTCTTGAAATTCTATAATTTTTGCTTTGATAAAAGAGAAGATGAACCCTGAAATAATTAGACAATGTGTTCTTGTTCTTTGGGTTTTGTTAGTACCCCATTTACCCATATTAATAAATAGCAGATAAAACACTATGGATTTTTGTATAAAAATGGTTAATTTTTTTCTGTTACTATCTAGGACGACTTTTTTTCATTTTAAATTCTTTCATATAAGTCTCTTTTTTTTTCATCACTTATTTCTCTGCACAAATATCAATTTGCTGTTTGTCACTTACTGATTGAAATTACTCTACTGGATTTTGCCAGTTTTTTCAGATCTACTGGATTAATTGAAATTCTCCTGATTTTTGTACATTTTACTGGGATGAGATTTTTGTCTTTCAATTTTCGATCTTTTTTTATCAAAAACTTTTTTTTATATAAATATTCGACTTTTTCTAAAAATTTAGCGGTTGAAATAATGAGCATATTTATGCCTGATTTTCAAAGATAAACAGAAAATTCAAGCAAGTTTTACACACTAGAATAGCAATTTTTGTGTGTTAAGGAGTTACTTAACGTTTCTACCTCACAATTGTTGATATGTTTCACAGGGCGTTAGCTAGATTAGATTATACAGTAGAGAACCAGTAAACCAGGATGCTCTGGACCATCGCTATCCCGGATGTCTGAATTTCCCGGTTTTCTGGATTGGCCAAAAGTGCCGTTAATCGATGTTTTATCAAACCCAAATTACAAGGAAAAAATTTAACAGTTTTAAAAATAGGAAAAAAACAATAAGATCTCCTAAATTTAAAAAAAATGGTAGAAAAATAACATTTAAAAGAATAAAAACATTTGCAAATTTAGACAAGAAAAACAAGTTTAAAAAATACAAAATTTGCATATTTATTTTTTGATAATAATTAAAATCCCCAAATTAACTAATATGAAACGAAACCAATAATTAAAAAACGCAATATATTTCATACCTAATTCTACTGGGGGGGGATGAAAAGAAAACTTATTAATCTAAATAAAAGCAACACTTGAAAATTATGGAACAGAAACAATATTTAAAAAAGGCACTAACATAAGTATTAAAACCTGGAAGAGACAGGATATTATAAGATAAACGGAATTTAAAAAAAAAAAAAAAAACTTAATGATAAAATTTATGAATAAAAAGAATTAATTTATTGAGTAACGAAATTTATCCTTAAAAAAAAAACAATGCAGTGGAATCAGAAGAACATAATCAAAATTTTAAAAAAAAGAAAAGAAACTACTATTTTCTTTATAAAATAATGGCCTGCTTTTATTAACAAATAATTATAATATAAATTAATAAACAATCTTCTCCTTTTATTTTATTTTTTTATTAAAAGACTATTTTTAAGGAAAGCAGATGTGATTGCACGTCAAGAAAAACTTGCTAATGATATCGCATTTCTAAGAAATCAGAATTTATTCAACAAAAAAATATTGTTTTCTTAATTGATGTCAAATAGATATATATAACTATTGATTAAATAATGCATTATCTGAAATAATAAAGCAATTCACCATAATAAATAACAAAACTGAGCAACTGAAGTCGATGATTCAAAATAAATCTCACATTTCACCTTTAAAATCAATACTCTTAGCCAGATGTTCCAAGTTCCTTAACTCAAACACTCATTGCTATGCCTGTGCAATGCATTTTCCCCACCCCCTTGTAAATCAAAGAGAAAAAGAAATCAGCTTGCCACTCCTTTAAGTTTGATTGATGGCAGCTTGTCAGAAAAAGAAAATAAGCAGGAGGAAATAAAACATTTGTCCCTTCCCTGCCCCGTCAGGATCTAATGATCTTCAAGGTCAGGGGAAGAATTGAAGGTCCTCTGGGCAAGTAAGGAGAAGAATTCCCCCCTTTCCCTCTACTCAACTTTAAGATGAGTCAAATTTCTGCTTTTTTTTTTAATAATCGTTATAGTGCTTTAAAATAGCGGGAAAACCAAGCAAAATTCTTCCCGGTTATCTGGATACCGGATAAATAGTTCTCTACTGTAATATGAATATTATGATTCCAATTGTAAAAGTTTATGTTCCTTTCTAAATAATTAAAAAAAAAATTGTGACCGATATTCTTGCTATAAATCACCTAATAGTATTTATTAAAAGAAATTGAATGTTAACTGAAGACAAATATAATTTCTAACTTTATTTTTTCAATGGGTTATTTTACTAAATGTTAAATGTCCATGTAATTTCATATATTAATAAATTATTATGCAATTAGTTTTATATCAACACATAATTATTTATTATCTTAAATTGTCTAAAATTTATTATTACACAATTGTATGCGCATTTGATTTACTCACGGAAATTCAGCTTTTTTGTCTTTTGGAGCATCTCATCCCTGATTCTAGAAAATTCCCTAATTAGTAAGTTTTCTGAAAAGTACCTATTGAATGTTTTCTTACTTGTTGCTAACTTCGGGCATTAATGATGTTAAATTTGAGTATATCTAATATAGTATATATTTATATGTCATAATGAGTTTGTTTAAATAAATAATAATTTGGGTATATAAAAGTGAAATATGTCTTAATTTCTTTTGTTTGTGGTTCTGATTTCAGACAAATAGTGCTTATATGCTTTTTTATGAGCGAATCATTCCAAATGCAGACAATTACAAACCCAAATTTCATAATTCTGAAGATAATCCAAATCATCTCCCTCAAATTGAACTTTCTCCAGAACTTGCTGAGGTATGTTGTTTATCTGTTTAATACTAATATTTTATTTATTCTTTAGTTTTCCTCTTTTTCCTAATAAATCCTCTAATTATTTTGAAAAACGTGTTTATCTACTTTTTATTTATTTATGTAAGTAACTTACTTATCCTCTATGTGCCTTGGTCACTTCATTGCTTTTTTTCATTGGATGTTATTAAACTTTACATAAAAATTTATTATGTAATTTCATTGTATGTAATTAAATTTGAAAGTTTCTAAGAAATTTTGAAATTATTAAGAAAGAAGAGTATTCGAAGAAATTAAGAAATTTCTAAGTTGTAGAACAATTTGATGTTCAGGAAAAATTTCTCTTGCAATTTAAAAGTTATAATTTTATTAAGTCTTGTAATAGTGGGTCTAATAATAAATGTAAAGTATTTAAAAAAAATTTTATGATTTATAGAAATGTAATTCAATATAAAATTTAAAAAAATTTCATTTGGTTTTTGTTTAAACATTATAAATTTTCTTTTATTAAAATATTTAATTTAAATATATATTACTCTATAAAATGCTTTTTTGTGTGTGTGTGCACTTCATTCTGTAAGTTTCTTTTTGGTTAGAGTATATATCCCCCCCCCCCAATATTTATGTATATATATAAATATTTGATAAATTAATAATTGTGAAAAATGGAAAAAATAAAAAAAGTATGTTTTTTTTAGTTTAAAACAAATTCAAATAATCAAAAATATTTAGTGCTTAGAACACTAATGTTTATATAAAAATTATCATATTTGCCACTAACATGACTAAATATGAGTGCGGCCCTTCATTAATCTACCTGCTTTGAAAGTGGCCCTTCACTCAGGGCCGGATTAACCTATAGGCACACTAGGCACGTGCCTAGGGCCTACGAAATTCAGGGGCCTACAAAAAACTTGGGAGAAAAAAATTTTCATAGTAGTATCATGAAAACTATGAAGCTATTTGTAGTATAAATATTTCTTGTAATTAATCTCACTATCAATTTCACTGTTTTCTTTGCTGGTTTGTTGTTGTATTGTTGACGTGAAGTGTTTACATAGTTATCGCTCGAACTAATCATAATGGTATTATCGATATCGACTGCTATATCGACAGTATGTCGGTATTGCAGATAAAGTTCGATAAACAAATTTGTAAATTAAAATCCATATTAATAAAAATGTAAAAAAAACATGCAAGAAAATTTTAGCATATATTTTGAAAAAGAGGGGAGGAGTGGGGGAAGGAGGGGATGGCCCAAAAACGGCTATGCCTAGGGCCTACGAAAGGTATAATCCGGCTCTGCCTTCACTCAAAAAGGTTATGCACCCCTACTTTAGACTAAATCAATATTCATTGCATTAGAGTATTTAGAAACTGGCCTATTATAATTAAAGTTTTATTATTATAACTATGTGTTAAAATATTCTTAACACTAAAAATATTGTCGTATTTTCTTTTTCTTTTAAGTTCTGTTATGACAAAGTCACTCTAACAATATAAAATATTCTCTATATAAATATTCTCTATATAATATAAAGTTACTCTAACAATAAAATATTCTTAACACTTAAAATATTGTCGTTTTTTTTCTTCTTTTTTTTTAAGTTCTGTTATCACAAAGTTACTCTAAATTAATAAAAAACATTGAAATAATCATTTTTTGGCAAATTTCTTAAGAGTTTAATTATTTTGTTTTTATTTTGATTCTCATTATTTTTTTAAGAAAAATTTCATTTGAGGTTGGCAACTTCGAAATTACTATAGAGGAATTCATTACTTTGTATTTATTTTAACTTCTCCATTAAATGCATTTGAATACATATATATATATATATAATACAATAAATCTATATAAGATTTCATCTTTTTAATTTATTATTCGAAATTAAATACTTTCTCACACCTTATTATTCACATCTGCCTTTTTGGTTCTATATTTAAATCTGAATTATGCATCAATTAACATTTTAAATTTTCCCTTAAACAGAACCATATTATTCCCTCAATATATTTAATATAATTATAATTACTGACGTTTAACATTTTGTGTGTAACTTAAAAAGTTTATGTACATTTAAAAAAATTCCCTATTGAAGTTTTCTAAAAAAAAAAAAATAAAAAAAAAATCCCTATTGAAATGGAATTTTTACACAGATTAGTACTTGCTTGAATATTGAATTGAATATTACTAATACATGAAGCGAACCTCATTTATAGAAATCAGTTTTAAAAAGATTTTGTTATAAAATGTTCAGTTTAGTTTTATTTGGAACTATCTTTTTTAAATTAATTAAAAAAATCTTTGAACTAACTTGGATGAATTAAGTGCCTATTAATAAGCGAAATGATGAGTAAACATAATACATAACATTTCAAGTATGTTTAATGTCAATCAAAACTTGAAATTATTGCAGTTTCTCTATTTTGATGACTGTAAAAATCTCTAAAATTCCCTATGCGTAAATTATTTATTACATTATGCAACAATTATCATGAAATTTATATTATTTCGTAAAATCTACTGGATTTTTTCCTATCCATGTTGGGAGCTATGCACCATGTAGTTAAATAAAGCTTATTTTGCTCTTTTTAATCCCTGGCTGTCATCATCAGATTTTTTTTTTCTTTTCTGCAGTGGATTTGGCAAGACAACATGCAATTCCTTCAAGACAAAAGCCTCTTTGAGCACACATACTTTGAGTAGGTATCAAACAGGTTTCTTTTATACTGCATTCTCATATTTAGTAGTATTGATCTTTTTCTAACTGATGAAATTCTTCTCTCTAGCTTCATGTGGCAAATATGCAGTTATATTCCTCAAACCTTAGCGGGTCACAATGACATCATACTGTTGTCTGCCAAACTCGGCACATCTTTCGTACTGGAAACTCTCATTCATGCAAAGGAAAAGGTTATTTTACTTATTTATTCTGTTCCTACTATTATTTTACACTCTCCATATATCTTGTTCAAATTTTCAATCCTTAATGAAGTACTTTTTATTCATCCATTCAAATACTTTTTTAAACTTGTATTGAATGACACTTGGTGTTAATACAGTTTTTTAAAATGTTAATTCATTCATTAAATTCAATTAATTAATTTTAGTTTTATATTGGCCAAAAAATTGTAATTATTTAATAAAAAGTAACTAAAATAAAATTTTATATTTCTTTTTTTTTCTTAAACATTCATTGGATGTGTTTTGCTACAGCGTGATACCTTTTTCAATAAATATATTTTCTAAAATTCTCAGTTGATATACAGATATAACGAACACTGTATATTAAGAAAACTTGCCATTACGACAAGTTTCCGAGTCCCTGACAAAATCTTAATAATAAGTATACAGTTAGTTTTCAATAAATTAAAAACTACTAGCTTTTTGCTACGTAGACAAAAAAAATTTAAGAAATATATTTTTCTGACCCTTCAATGAGCAATATTTTAACTGTACCTGTGTCTAAATATTGAAATTTTTGTAGCTGTAAGAAACCCTTCGACCCCTTGTCCATAGTTGTTGACATGTACTGGTATTGATATCGAAATGTTCCCATTCTCATTGTTTGAATAATTTGTCAAAGTGTGTAGTGCTTTTAGAAAGTGCTTAAAGGTACTTTTTTTTGATTTTCATTTTTAAAGACCCTTAAAGGTGCTTTCTTTTATTCTGGGTTTGTAAAAAGTGCATGATTTTTTATCTTTTAAAAAGATATTTTTTTCTTTGTAGTTCTAAACTTCAAAAAATGAATGATTTTCACAATTTTCTCTCCAATTTTTATCAGAAACTAGTTATTTTATCGATGCCCCATAGCTGAGCGGTTGCGCTGTCGTGCCACAGGTCCCTGGTTCAATCCTGGGACCGGGCAAGGTTGACTCAGCCTTTCATCCCTTCAGTGGGTCGATAAATGAGTACCAGGCCTGCTTGGGAACTAAACACTGGGGGTTCCCCGTTAGGCTGACCACCTGACCGTAACATCTGCTCCTGCTACCCCAGAGCCCAAGGTCAAGAAAACTGAGATGGGCACAGTAGGCCTTGGCCCTTAATGGGCTGTCGTGCCGCTGACTTTTACTTATTTTATCATAATTATGTTAAGTTTTTGAAAATGTTTTTAAATTTAATTGATTTTATGTTTATAAATTAAGAATTTTAAATAATAGAAAAAATAAATTTTTATTGCTGCACAAATCCTAATTATGATTTATTTTTGGAAAATTATTAAAAATATTTTTGGAGTGCTTAAAATGTGCTTATTTTTTATTGAAAAATCTGGCTACATACCTTGCTATGTAACAAGAATATATTTGTATTAAATTTATTTAAAATCTTGTGTGTCATTTTCATAGCCCACCATCTCTCAGTGGATTGAACTCCTTACTAAACAGTTCAGTGCTAGCCAACCTGCATGTGAGGTAAACTTGTTCCCCTGCTTCTTTAATAGTGTATGCCCTCTAAATGTTATCCTGAACTTTTATTTCTGCTTTATAGTGGTTCTTGGATCACATGGCTGAAAACAGCTGGTGGCCTGTGCAGATATTAATAAAATGCCCCAATCAAGTTGTTCGTCAGGTAATATCTAAATAGTTTGTCATCAACTCTTCTCTCTTTTACTATTGTAATATGAATAGTTTCTCTTGTTCCTTCTAGTTGTTTCAACGACTTTGCATCCATGTTATCAATCAGTTGAAACCTGTCCACTGTACTATGTACCTTCAACCGTATTCAGATAGGTAAGTATTATTATAATTGTCCCCTGTAGTAGAATTTTTCCAAGCTATCTGCAACAAAATTTTTTTATAAGTGAGTGTATCCTAATTATATTTGGGGAGAAATCCGTATTGTGATCTGTGACAGAATAATCGCAGAGTATTGGCAACTTCCTGGTAGCGGCCTGCTAGATACTAAAGGAAAATCACGGAAAAGGACCTACTTGAATTATAGCCACCCTCAGACAAACAGCTACATGTATTAAATTGCAAGTTTAAAATCTATTAGGCGAGTGTAGTTGACACGAGGGATCACAATACGTAAATATCCCTTTATTTTTTTTATTAAAAAAAGAGTTTAAAAATATTTTTTTAGTGCTTAAGAGGTGCTTATATTTTTTATTCAAAAATTTGGCTAAGCACCCTGTATAATATTTTACTTGAATATGTAATATTTTTGGGGAAAACGCTCAAAGTATTTCCTTCTTCACATTTTGTAAATATTGATCACAATAAAAAATAATTGAAAATCATGAAATTCATTTAGTAGTAATTGCCGAAAAAAGATTGATGACGAAATCACTGGAATCGGACTTCTCAAATGTGTGTTTCCTTTCAATATTATGCTGTTTTATTAAATAATATCGTATAAAAAAAATATCAGATTTAAAAATTATGGAGAAATCAATTGCCATGACTGTGAAAAATTCAATAGAAATATTGCTTTAAAAAGTAAATACTCAAATGCACGAATCGAATTTTTCATATTACCTGAAATCTATTGTGTTATATAAAAACCACATAAAAATCAATATCAATAATTGCCTAAAATGGAATTGAAACATGTCGTTTAACGATACTATTGGCGTAAATTGAGCGTCTCAAAAAGTATTTCTATAAATGCATGATTCAAATACTATGTGTAAATTTCTGTACAAAATAAAACTTGCATTTTTTATTTTTTACGAGAAAAATCTTTCTGCAATAACTCTGTAATGTTCTGTGAAAATGTTGCTGCTATTCTGCCATGGGGTAATTGTCAATGTGTTATACTAAATAAGGAGCAAACTTTTGAAGCATGATACTTAAAGTATAAGAAAGTGAAAAATGCATTCATAATAAAACTAGTTGTAATGAAATAAACACTGCAATTACATAGCTGCCAACTCTACTTTCTCCTCATTTAATCAAAAAGATTTGATTTATTATTTGTAAAGTAACTAACATTCTTTAAAATTTCTCATTGCCTCATTTACCAAAAAGTGTATATTTAATAGGTTTAAAGAAACATTGTCATGATGAACCCTGCAACCCTTCTGGATATACTCAGTTTTTTCAGGTTTCAATGTGTTTAAATTTAATTCATTTTTTATTGAGAACTTCCAGTAATTAAGTCAGTTACTATTGATTTTTGCTATCATGAAAATTTTTATCATTCATATTTTTCAAGAATGAAATTACATTTTTTTGAAAAAGAGAAATAACTATCTCTGTTTTTTGTTCAGAATTATAAATTTTACATTGTAATTAACATCATAAAAAAAGTTTTAATGTCCTTTTGAAAATAATTTTGCAATTTAAATTTGTGTTTATCAGTGCAACATAATTTTTGTATTTTATTCTCCTTATTAATTATAGAAAATCCAATTAATTCCTTTTTTTTCATTTACTGCTTAATAATTTTTATCAAATGTCTTACTGCTTATTAAATTCTACTCTCTTTTTTTTTCCTTTCTTGTTGGCAGCTGTGCCATTATAAAAAACAGCTTAAATGTTTATGACCTAAAACAATATTACCCTGATATTTCTTGCTCAAGTATGCTGTTTCTTCTGTTTAAAACTTGCTTGTCTTGTTTTATATTTCAGTGAGGAGTCTTCTGATGGCGATAATTCACAAATTGGGCAATATTCCTGTGTCACTAAGTTCATAAAAAAGCTGGTATCTTTGGTGAGAAACTTTTTCTTACATCTAATGTATAGTTTAGAAATGTATATTATGACAATATGAATTTTCAACTCATGGGCTGTTATCGTTCTGTTGTTAATAAAATATAATTATGAAAGAAATCAGTGGTTTTTTTAAATTTTTGTAAGTGAATGATGTTTGCATGAATGCTAGTATCAATAGAGCAAAATCAGGAAATTTTGCACTTGTAACAATGGCTCCCTTTTAAAACATGCTGCCATTTTTTCAGAAATTGAATTTTTTAGATGATTAAAATATTTGTTGATCCTAATAATTTATTTCTATAAAAGTGTTTCTTGAAATATATTAAACATAACATGTTTCATTTTTAAAATGAAAATTTTTTTAGAAAAAGCATGAAATAAAGTAGTTTTGAATATTAGAAATTATACTTCATAATTCCATACTTTAAAAAAAATAAATAAATAAATAGTGAAATGCACAGGTTAATTCATTGTTATTTTCAATAAACGAAAAATTTCTGATTGAAAAAAAAAAACTTGAAGCAGCTCCTGACAAATTTAGTTTTTTGAAATTATAAAGTTAATCCAAGTGAGATTAATCATATGTTTAATGATCAATAAAAATTGCTAGTTTTGTAAACAAAATTACCATTTTATTCACTGTTAGCATTTATGCAATGTGTCATTTCTTAAATAAAATATTATTTTTCATGCCTGACACTATTTTTTCAGTATCAATGAATGTAGTTTGAGCACATTTCAAAGAAAATAATAGCATATTTTATAAAAAATATTCTGTGCTAAATGGCATAAACTGAGTTCTATTCATTTACTGTTCTAATCTTTTGGTATTTTATGAGGGAAAAATAAGTGGTGAAAGAAACTCCAAAAATATTTTTTTTCTTAATTTAATTTTTATATTTATTATTTTTTTTTCGTTTCCTTTTTCTATAGATAGTTATTTTTAAGCATTTTATTTTCTTGTACTTATATGTTTTGTGTGTACAGGGTATCCGCGCACCTGGAAAGTCATGAATTTCGGTTTCGAACAAAATTTGTCATGAAATGTCATGATTTTAACTATTTAAAAAAAAATCATCATGGAAAGTCATGGATTTAGGTAACCAAAGAATTTTATTTCTTAAATGGAATCCCCCCGCCCCCAATTTCATGGTGTTCCGAATATCTGAATTTCTAACAAAATCCCCACTCACAGTCATATTTGATTAAAATATAAAATGTTTTTATCATTTTCTTTAAAAATTATGGTGTTCATTAAAAAAAATGAAAGAAAAAACATCATTTCTAGAGCGAAGTATCTTTTAAACTTCTGTGATTTCAGAATTATTATTATTATTATTTATTTTATCAATTTGAAATTCTAGCTGAAGGCAAGCAAAATAATCAGGAGTATTTCTTTTCTTTCTGATGAACGAGAAAAGTATCTTTAGAATATAATTCTGCAGAAAAAAATTTTTTTGCTCAGCTATTATTTTTTCAACTCTTTCTTTACTCTGTTTTTTAAATTTAAAATCAATAAATATGAAGATGCAGAGTATAACAGTTTTGGTTATACCTATCATTTCAATTAATAGTGTTATAATGCTTTTTAAATTAATTAATCTGTTTTTGTCAGAGAAAATAGTAACTTCATTAAGTCATGAAAAGTTCTTGGAATTAGTTATGAAAAGTCATGAATTTGAAAATCTAAAATGTAGCAGATACCCTGTGTGTACCACTCACAATGTTCAGCTATATATGGCTAATTTTTGTTAGTAATGCTGGCATGTAATTTTGCAAGGTTAATGGTCCCGATTATAAGTCAAATCCTCACCCTAACCAATTTAATTTTTTAAACACTTTCCGAAATTTCTCGTTCTATAGTCAGATGTATACGGTTAATTTAGTTTTTCAAGTTTCCTAAAATGGAAAGAAATTAATCTACATTCACTCCAAAACTCATACACTTTCATTTTTTTCAGTTTGCTCAGATTTTAGTTGAACGTAATAGTAAAACATAGCTGCCAACACGAGTAGGAAAAAATCCAGCAGATTTTACGAAATAACACAAATTTCTGTATAATTGTTGCAAAATATACTAAATATTTTATTCATAGAGAATTTTAGGGATTTTTATAATCATCAACTGCAATATTTTCCAGTTATGATTTCACATTAAATGATTTTGAAATTTTATGCATTATGTTTATTCATAATTTTGAATAGTAATAGGCATTTAATTCATCAAAGATAGTTAACTGAATTTTATAAATGAGGCTCGCTTTATTATGTATTAGTGATGCCTATTTAAATATTCAAGCAAGCAGCAAAAATTCTATTTCAATAAGGATTTTTTTAGGAAACTTACTCAATTAATTTTAGGAAATTTTCTAAAATGTACAAAAACCAGGAGAATTTTTATTAAATCCAGTGGTTTACTGTATAATCCAGTAGAATTGGCAGCTTTGTTAAAATGAAATGTTTAAAAAAAATACAAAATAATGTAAGAAAACGTTTGTATAACGCTCTAACTGTTTGTGAACAGTATTTTTCTTTCAAAAATTCATCTTTCTTATATTTTCCATAATGTATAAACTTCTTTGTTTTATAGGTTGAGCATGGTGCCAAGCAGCACTTGAAACACCTGACGGAATATTTCGCTTTTTTGCTTGAATTTGCTAAAATGGGAGAGGAAGAGTGTAGTTTTTTACTATCAATTGAAGCCATATCTTCTATAGTTAGCTTCTACCTTGGACAAAAATCATCAGATTATGTAAGATTAGCATTTAAATAAAAAATTTGGTATATAGAAATTAAGAAAATTTAGTCTCTGGTTCGAAGAACCAGTAAGATTTCACTGTACTTCTCCATTTCACTGACGCAAGTGAATTCTGCTACTTTATTATTATTTATTTTTTTTAAATTTGTCGCATAAAAAAGTAAGAAAGAAACAGCTCAATTAGGGCCTGATGACTTTGCATTTGCGACTTATCGCTTGTGTGGACAAAATGGAAAATTACCAATTTCACTAGTTTGTGCTCATCAGGGGTGATTGATTGTATTCCGAGAACATCCCGAAATTCTGTTTCATTAATCCAAAACTTATCTATAACTATAATCTGACGAAATTTTCACGGAATTCCTCTATCTAAAATTTGAAGGTTTCGCTGATGAGGCGCTTACATACACATGATTCTTTTAGTTTAGCGGATTTTTGCCAATCTGAATTTTTAAAACTGTGCCGGAATCCGCTAATATCATTCTTCCTATCCACGCCTTTTGAATATCAAACATAGATTTTCGTATTTACCTTATTTAAGGTACACATTGCGATTTGTATTCATATGGTTTAAAAATTGTGCATCAAGATTATTTGTAATCCCACGATTTTAAAAATTCAACATTTCGTTTTGTTTTTGCAGTTTTAATTAAAATTTATCAGGTTTTATTAATAATTTTGTTAAACAAACATGGTGCATAGTGTTTTTAAAAATTGCTTTGAGGTGCTCATTCAGGGTTGCCACTCCACAGGGAAAAACTGGAAAGTACAGGGAATTTAAAAATGACCTAAAATACAGGGAATTTTGTTTCTTATTTTTGTCTTTTAAAAAATGGTCACCTCTCAAAGCGTAATCTATGGAATATTTAACCATGATATTTCAGCTATACTAAACTATTTCATTTACTATAGCAATATTTAAGTATGTTCAGCTGTTTTTCCAGCAACTAAAACTAATAAATATACATAGTCCAATATAGCTCACACACGAGCACAGTCATTGTTGTTTCCTCTTAATATATTGTGTATAATATATACCTACAGGGAAAACACGAGGATTTTTTTTCTCCAGATATGAGTGGCGATCCTGTTATTTTCGCTTTTTGTATTTTAAAGGTGCTTTTTTTCATTGGGTGTTTTTAAAAAGTGCTTAATTTTCCCTTTTATAAAATGAGATTTTTCTCTTTACCCTGTAGATTTTCGCTGCGTGTTATGCAAAAGTGAGCTTTTCTCATTGTTCTATTCAACGTTTTCACAATTAGGCCTATCGTTGGTCCGTAGTGTATGAACATTTTACATGTTTGGTGAAACACTTGCGAGTATGTTCAGTGAGATTCTAGCACTCTCGTGTGCAACTATGCTGCATTTTGCATCTCAATTTCTGGCCTCATTTTCCACCCTCTAAAATTGAACCGAAAAATCTCTCGATCTTTTCATGATGGCTAATATGATCAAGAAAAGAGTTCTTTGTAAGAAACTAGTTATTTTATTATGACCATGTAAAGTCTTTTGCATTATGTAAAACATATATTGAGCCTAAAAACATTTTTAGTGCTTGAAAGGTGCTTATTTTTTGTTAAAAGATTTGGCTACGCTCCCTGACAAAATTAATAGAAATTTTTCAGTTAGAATATCAAACTGCTCAATATAATTTCATATCCCTGAAACAAGCTTTCATACTTTAGGTTGAGGTTCTTTCTGATGAGGAGGAAGAAGAAGATGATGATATTGTAACTGCTGTTGATGACAAGTATAAATCTGCATCCTTAGAAAAAATGATATCTTTAATAGCTCTTCTGGTAGAAAAATCTAGAGATGAAGAACGTCTTCAGCTGTCAACTAATGACTTCAATGCAGTAGCTGGTGGAAAAGTAAGCCTTTTTAAATAGCTTTATTTTATTGTAGTACTAACAGAAAAATACATTCTGAATAAATTTTAACCCCAGTGTCAGAATCCCGGCGACATTGTTGCAGAACTTTACTGTGTTCTTGCAGAAAGATTTTTCTTTTGGGAAGTAAGAAATTTTGGTTTGCTTTTCTGCTGAATTTACACGCAAAATTTGAATCACGCCTTTATATAATCACTTTTTGAGGCACTCAATTCATGCCGATATCAAAAATACATTTTGATTGTATTTTCGGCAGTTATTGACATTGATTTCCGCGTGGCTTTTAGATATTCCGATATATTTCGGAGTGATATGGGAAATTCGAATTGTGCATTTGATAATTTACTTTTTAGGGCAATGATTATATCAATTTTTTTTCACAGTTATTGCTTCTGATTTCAGCATAGCTTTTAAAACCAGATATATTTTTACGATATTATTTATTACAACAATCAAATCTTGAAACAAAGCATGTATTTGAATAACCCCTTTCTGAAGAGTCCAATTCACATGAGTTTGTCGTTGATCTGTTTTTTCATTAATTACTGCTACAGATTTCATGATGTTTAGTAGTTATTTTTTTATATGATGATGATTTGTAAAATGCACAAAATAAATATTGCATACTCAATTAAAAAAATTATATTGTTTTTTGTAATTATAGCAATTTTGTTACCTTAAACAACATACATCTTTGTTATTAATAAAAGTATCTTGCCGAAAGATATTCGTGCTAGAGAGTTTTATCGCAGAAAGCTCGAAAAAAATCTGACAATGGGATTTTCACCCTATCATTAGAGGTGCACATACTAAGATGTTAAAATATATAAAGTATTTTGATTGTTATATTTTTTATGTGAAAATGAAGTTAGAAAATTGTTGTTTTAGAGTTTTCCATTTTTGTATCAGCAAATACGAGATGGAATCAATATAAGGCAAACGTGCAATCTGATATTTAGCTTATGTCGCTGGAATGATGCTCTAGCTGTGATGGTATGTATTCAAATATACTGTTTTTTTAATCATTTAATTCTGTTCTTATTTTGGCTTCAATAAAATATAATTTTTACTATAATTAACTGTTGTGTTTTGGTGCTGTATCCATTGTTATTTATTTTTCATAAAATATAATTGATACTTTAATGTTTTGTTTCTTATAGATCATTAATATGATATTTGCATCCATTACTAAGCAACAAGAGGTAAGTCTTGCGTTTTTTTTTTTTTTTTTTATAGAGTTATCTTTTTTCATTTTATGTGTACTTATTTAGTATTAAATAGCTAAAATTTATTTTAATATGATTTTCTTTTCTTTCTATTTTCATAATTTTGATCATCTCTTGTGACATTTGCTGACTTTGAACTTGAGAATTTTAAAACAATTTCTAGCACCTTTTATTATTACGAATAAAATGCCATTTTAATTTTTAGCAACTTTCAAATCGAAAACTGGCAGAATATATTATGTCTGTAACAAGCTCTTTATTCTCAATAATTTCTAAATTATTGAAAATAATCATTATTTTCAGGTTTATTTAAAATGAAAGCTATCTCTTGTTTTAACATACGTAGAATATATATTTTAAAGCAGACATAATCTATTGCTTTGTTTCAGAAATACTCTCCTCCTTTGATTTTTCTCTTATAAAGTTATAATTAAAAATATGTTCTTTATGCTTAAAAATGTGTTCCTATTATTTCTTTTCTATACTTAAGCATAGCTAAAGGTTATTTTCATTTATCAATTTAAGTAAAAGACCAAGTTTTTGCCGAATGGTATCATAATTTTTCTTAAAAGGAAGAAGCAAGCTCTACTGTGTCTTCTCAGTTTTCAATCAGGGTTGCCACTCCACAGGGAAAACCTGGAAAATACAGGGATGAGATTTTTCCGCCTTTTTCACTTTTGTCTCTCGAATTTCAGCCTTTTTATCAAAAACTCCGATTCTCTTAAAGTTAAAGTTTTTTTTAGAAATACTCCGCTTTTTCTGAAAATTCAGCCGTTGAAATAAAATTATATTTATTTCCAATTTGATATATAAATATGATATGATATATCGAAAGATCTATAGAAAATTCAAACTATGTAGCTGCCTACCCTTCCGCATATCTACGTATTTTAGCTATTAGCTTTTACAAGCAGAAAATAAGATTTTCCCCATTTTTTGCCATGCGCTAGATAGTTCGTATTTACCTGATTTAAAAGTTGCGATTCGTATTCACACAATTTCAGTATCGTTCTTTGCCATTCTTATTTACGAGATTTAAAAATCCAACATCGCGACTTGTATTGGGGCGTTTTTAAAATTCTATGTAACGAATCATATTCGCACGATTTTATCCAAAGTCGTGTTTCGTTTTTTCGGTTGTAATATCCAACATCTATTTTTCGTATTTACACATTATTTAAAAATTAGGTTTTGGATTCACACCATTTAGAAATTATGCATCGTAATTCGTAATTATGCCATCTGAACTTTACGCATCATGATTTGTATTTTCGTATTTTTGAAATCCAATATTGAATTTCATTCATGTGATTTCAAAATCATGATTTATATTAAAGCAATTTTAAAATCCTCTATCGTGATTCTTGTAAAAAGTAAGTTTTTTCTAGAATTGGTTACTATAAATGTAGCAGTTTTTCTATCAACGATTATTGCTATATATAGGCATTGCAACATCAGCAAAACTAGATGAGAATATGTTACTGATATTTTTGCTGTAAATCACGTAAGATTTACTCGCGTGAAAATTCACCTTTTTTGCCTTTTGGCCGATCTCATCCCTGAAAATATAGGGAATTTCGATGGGGGGGGGTCTTTAGAAACTTGGAAAATACAAGAAATTCTGTTTCTTATTTTAGCCATTTAACCCACTCTGCACATAAAAAGTTCCTACTTTAATGTGCAGTTTTCTCCGCATAGCAAAACCGATTTTGTTCATATTAATAGATAAGGGAACAGTATGTGGGGGTGAAATATTCACTCAATTTTGCCCATTTTCTAAACCACCTGTGGGTTAAAAAATGGTAACCACTGAATGGGATATTCAAGGCTAATATTCCAGCTATACTAAATTATTTTATTCAGAAGTCAAAATTTTTGATGATTTTCCGTAACATAATGTTGATAGTAAACAACATAAGTAACCATCATCTCAATGCGGGAATTCAGACCTATTTATGATGGTCAAACATAAGAATAGCGACTTGTTTTGATGGTTTGTTCATGTTTAACAGTCACGAATTTCTATCATAGTATCTTAGAAATCAAATGCTGGAACAATCTTCAGTCTTAAAGTCTTCTCAGTCGGACTGATTTATGATGGGCCAACAATAAAAACCTATATTGTTTTGATGGTATATTCCAGGGAACAAACAAGAAAGCTTCTCTTGATGGTTAACCATGATGGTATTAATGCATCCTGGAATGATGGGAGCGTGTTAGCATGTCAAAAACCATGAACACATAATGGAAAATGTTGAATGATGATGGCCATCGAATGATGTTGGACCATCATAAATCACACAGAAACCAGTAGAAACCATCAAAATTTTTTGATGGAACCATTAAGAATTTTGACTTGAGCTTACTATAGCATTATTTAAATTTGTTTAGCTTTTCCCTTTATTTCTCTAAGTTTTACTAGCAATTAAAACTAGTATAGTTAGCTCACAAGAAAGCTCAGTAATTGCGTTTCCTCTTAAAGTATTGTATATAATATCTACCGGAAAAACGCAGGAATTTTTTTTTCTACATTTGAGTGGCAACCCTGTTAATAATGTTATAAAAATGTTATATTGATGGTATCAAGAACATTATATATGTATATCAATATTTCCCCAGCAGAATGCATCATTTTTCAAGCTTCTGACACTAATGGTGGAATTTGTTGGAGGTCCACCTGGCATGCCGCCTTTCACAAATCTCATTCTTCAAAGAATTTGGGAAGTAAGAATATTTTAATTTTATTCTTTTTTATCGTCATAAAATGCTACGCCTTTTTTTTTGTAATTTAAAACTGCAGAGTGAAATAGATTCTATTACCAACTGCAGAACTTAGGCAAATTATTTAAAACTTTAAAAAAAGTTCATTTCTCATTTTCTTTAATAGTTATATTTTTTATTTAATTTCATGTTTTCTCAATTTCACAAATCTCATCATTCAAGGAATTTGGGAAGTAAGATCATTTTTACTTTATTCTTTTTTATCCTCATAAAAAGTTAAGCCTTTTTTTCTTTTAATTTAAAACTACAGAATTACATAGATTCTGTTAGCAACTACAGAACTGAAGCAAATTATTTAAAACTAAAAACAAAGTTCATTTCTGATTTTCTTTATTAGTTTCATTTTTTATTTAATTTCATATTTTCTCAATTTCACAAATCTCATCCTTCAAAGTAGTACATTCTTTTTTGTCCTCATTAAATGCTGAGCCTTTTTTTTATTATCTAAAATTAAAAATTAGTTCATTTCTCATTTTCTTTAATAGTTTTATTTTTTTATTTAATTTCATATTTTCTCAATTTTACAAATCTCACCTTTCAAAGCAGTACATTCTTTTTTATCCTCATGAAAAGCTAAGCATTTTTTCATTGCAGAGTTTAAGTGATTCTATTACCAACTACAGAACTAAAAAAAAAAATTCATTTTTAACTTTCTTTAATAGTTTTATGTGATATATTTTCTTAATTTTAAAGTGTCAGAAGTGCTGCTGCTCTTTGAATCCATAGAATTCCATTTTTTTTCTCCAAAATTTCCATTATGGAACATTAATAACCATTCTAAAATTATGCAAATTTATTACATTAAAAACCATCCACAAATTATACAAAAGTGATTGAATTAACTTGTATATTCTAATTAATTTATTGTTTCAGATTTTTTAAGCCTCTTGAGTATTATTATGAAAGGAAAGAAACTAGCTAATATAAATTTTGCCATTAGGAAATTTTAAAAAAAATCAGGGGTCATATGCTAATTGATGTTTTTTGGAAGAGGAAATTATAAGAAGGAGATTTTGTTCCAAAAATTTTAATTAATCGCTTTGTACAATTGATTTAAAATGAATTTAATTCAATTAACAATTCATTAAACACAGACTTTTTAAAATGGTCGACTGAGATTCATTCTCTAATTATTTTTTTTATTTCGTTGAATTAAAATTTGTGTGGCACTTAAATTAAAAATATTAAGTTGTGATTAAAAAAGTGTGTTGATTAAATTACTATTTGGTAAACAAAATATTAATTATTCCGATTCTCTTAGTAAGAAATAATTTTAATTCTGAGTTTGAAATGTAAGGAGATTTTGAAACAGCTAACAGAAAAGTCTTATTGCTTAAAGTGAATATGTTTATAAAAAAAATCTTTTGTAGTTTAATTTATATTTTGCTAAATATAATAATTCTTTTAAATTGTAATTTTTAATTTAAGTTTTTTATGTACTTTGAAAATTATTATTTTAATTTTGTATGTTACCACACTAAGTTCTACTTTTTCTGCCTTGGCATGTTTGCAATTTCTTTAAAAAATTAGATTATGTCATTTTTCAATCAGAAGAATAAAATACACTATTAATTATTTATTAAATGATTTATTACTAACTTGGAGAAGTTTGGCTTGATGGAAAGTGAGCACTTTCTTTTTTTTTCAGTGAAATAGAGTTAATGTTTCTAAGTAATATTTAAAACAAACAATTTGTATTTTCTACCTCAAGCAAAACAATGTCGCAATATGAAAAGTGTTAAAGAAAAACTTGCTTTTAAGCGGCAAGAAAAATTAAAATATGGAATACTACAATTCGGGGTAATGTTATCTATTTAATTTCAAAAGTGATTTAAATGAAATAGTCCTCCATGAAGGCAAATTTCTCCCAGTACTTGACTGATCCGGGAGTTCCCTTGTCTTTTGGATTGAGTCCAAAATCACAAGGCTACAGAGTTGAACATTAGTAGCCGTAAACCAAAAATTGGGTTGACTATTTAACGACAGTTATAAAATAATTTAAGTAATTATAAATAATGGTTTAAACAATCTTCTTTAGATAAAGATTCATATTTTCTGTTAAATGTAATTGCTTGAATTATTTCCAATTTTGAATTTCTCTTTTTGATTTGCATGATGTATCAAAACATTATTCATAGCTTAAAAAAATGTTGCTGGTAAAATCTCGGTTATTTTATTCCTCCAATGTTGGCAGGTATTTTGCTAACTGGTATCAACCCGAAATATTGTGAAAGATAGTCAATCTATTTCTTTCTTTTTTTTTTTATCAATATTTATATATCACTGTATGTTTAGTAATAAAATGTTTTTAATATTTTTAGACTGCTGAATATTGTCCACAACAGTGCATGGAGTGGTTAACTATGCAAGTTCCTAAAAATAAAATTGCTCACCAATGGGTGCTACAAAGTATGGACAATTGGGTGGAACGATTTCTTATTGCCCATAATGTACAAAGGGTTAGAAATGGTTAGTACTTTTCCTAATATCATTATAACATTATAGTAATTAGTGCTTGATTTGTTTAAGTTAATTTTTTCACTAAGTTTATTGCAGTGATTCCCAATCTATTTTGAACCATTCCCCGGTTTTAATTATTTTAAGCAGCTAATTATTTTCCCTCCATTAAGAACTAAAAACATACATAGAGAGTATCCGCACACCTGGAAAGTCATAAAAAGTCATGGAAAGTCATGAATTTTGGTATTGAACAAAATTTGTCATGAAATGTCGCAATTTTAACTATTTTTTAAAAAAATCATGAAAAGTCATGGATTTAGGTCGTCAAAAAATCTAATTTTTAAAATAGAATTTACCCCCTCCCAATTTCATAGTGTTCCAAACATCTGAATTTGTAACAAAATCCCCACTCACAGTCATATTTGATTAAAATATGAAATGTGTTTATAGTGTTCTTTAAAAATTATGGTGTTCTTTCAAAAAATGAAAGAAAAAACATCATTTCTAGAGCGAATTATCTTTTAAACTTCTGTGATTTCAGAATTTTTGTTATTATTTTAATTTTATCAATTTAAAATTTTAGCTGAAGGCAAGCCAGTCATTGCGCTGTTAGGACTTTCACATAGTGTCCCATTAAAGGTTGGGTAAACAAAAAAAATTAGATAATTTACCAAAAAAATAAAAAAGGCTAATTTTTTAAATAATAAAAAAACTGACAAAAAGTAAACGTTAATTGATGGTTTGTCATGATAGTGGCGGACATAAAATACCGCAATAAAACCCTTGTAATAAAAATACATTCAAAATTAACAACAATCAGGGTGATCAAGGAGACATGCCTTTTGAAGAACAAGGATGATGAAGTCACCGTAGATCTAAAATTTTCTCCATAAAGCACTAACAAAAAAAGTTTACAGTAGCCGAATCAAAAATTAATACCATTTTGGAGAGCACTTAAAATTCTTTTATTCAGGCAGGAATTATTAGAGAGTTCTATTTTTAAATGGAAGACAAAACACAGATGAACACAGCATCATGAGGGCACAATCACTCTGGATAACTAGAACATAACCAATGCAGCAGGAGCGTGACCGGTAGCAGATGGATGGCTCGTATTCTTCACGAGAAGAGAAAAAAAGCCTAAGGCGATAAGGGCGGGCGCTGTCATTAACTCGGAATACCAATTATCAGTCGTATTCGATTGATTTTAATTTTTTTCGGAATTTTCAATTAATGGATTGTTGTACAAAATGTAGTTGTACAATTTTTTTTTTCTTTTGTTTAAGCTTGGAATACTGTCAGTCTACAAAGGTAGCCTGATCTTTTTTCTTTTGTTTGCATCTTTATAATTTTTTCATAATAATTTTCAGCATACAAATAATATTTTTTTTTTCATTCCTACTTGCAAGGAATCATTTGAGTAATACTTTACCCCACAATTTTTCACATTTTCTAAGTGAGATTTTAAATACTCATTTATACATTTTTATTTTATTTTATCTCCTTAACGTTTTCTTTGAAGATGATTTTTGCAGTCTACTTCAGGTAGTCTGAATATTTTGTTACAGGTATCTTAATGCCATATCCATTTGCATGTAACCATGCATATTCTAATGTTTTTCATGTTTTGACTATTGTGTATGCAAAAAGTATTTTAGCAAACAATTAAGATTGTTTTTTTTTTCATTCGTAATCTCGACTCCGCCATGTGGAGCTGTTTATATGTATGTGTTGTGATAACAATTGTAACTGTATGTTTGGGGCACAGAATTCCTAATTCTAGACTAATTTACTGTCAAAATGTTTGATATGTAGTTTTATATGTAGCATCTGAATATCAGTAAGTGCAAAGGTAGTGGACTGGAGTGGCAGGCTGTGAATAATTAATTTAATTTTTACCCCTTTCAATTTTTGGAATAAATTTTCTTTTTGGCAATAATTATTAATTTTTTTCAAAAAAAAAACAAAGTATTTTTTTCAAATTTTTTTTTTCTGCGGTGGGGGGTATAATGTGACATAGAGTCACAACTTTAATTTAATATCTTTTCTAATTTTTGTTAATTCTAGATGCAATTCTTAAATTTGCTGATCCGATTCCTCTCGCCCCTTAAGCTTTTTGCAATTGAGACACTCTCCCCCGTAAATTCCATTCGCTTCCAACCCCTTTTTTTTCTTGGAATGACACCTGCTTGCCGGTATCTTTGATCTTCATTGTGAACTTCAAAAAAGAACTGGAACTTTTACCTTCGTACATGTTGAATTGAAGAGATATGAAGTTTGCTTATTATTGAAGATCAAGGCAATCTTTTGAAGAAGAAGGAGTAATTCCATAAAAAAACGCTTTAATTTTAGTTGTGGGATGAATAAATATGTAAACGCCAAACCAATCTTGCAGCATTTTGGGGAAGCCGCAATGGTGGGAATGTCGAAGCCATCAAAAAAATTAAAACTCTGTCCCTCAAAGAGAGGAGGGCAAAGAAAATCAAAACAAAAAAAACTCTCCGCACGGGAGATGGTATCTAAGAGTCGATGAATTTTCTGACGCACCTCTTCATCTTTCGCGCTCCTTTTATACCAAACAAAAATTTACAGTTGAAGTCGTATTACTTATTTTGAAAGTAAAAGTAGAATTATACAAATTTTACAAGTTGAGATGTTTCATCCATTTTTATTTAAACGTTACGGTTGAGAAACACATCCAGTATTTACATGACACGCGGAGATCAAAGATACCGGCAAGCAGGTGTTGTTCCAAGAAAAAAAGGGGTTGGAAGCGAAAGGAATTTACGGGGGAGAGTGTCTCAATTGTAAAAAGCTTAAGGGGTGAGAGGAATCGGATCGGCAAATTTAAGAATTGCATCTAGAATTAACAAAAATTGGAAAAGATATTAAATTAAACTTGTGACTCGATGTCACAGTCATTGGCGAATTTTTTTGTTCCGAAATGAGAACAGAAATATCAGGAGTATTTTTTTCCTTTCGGATGAGCAAGAAAAGTGTTTAGAATGTAATTCTGCAGAAAAAAAGAAAGAAAAATTGTTCACTTTTGTATTTTTTCAGCTATTTTATTACTTCAATTCTTTCTTTACTCTGTTTTTTAAATTTAAAATCTATAAATATGAAGATGCAGAGTATAACAGTTTTGATTATATCTATCAATTCAATGACTGTTTTTATAATGCTTTCTTAAATTTATTGTTGTGTTTTTGTCAGAGAAAATTGTAACTTCGTTAAGTCATGAAAAATTCTTGGAATTAGTCATGAATATGAAAATCTAAAATGTAACAGATACCCTGTACATATACAAAAACCATTTAGAATTTACAGGGTGGCCACCCACTTGGAAAACCTGGAATTATCAGGGAAATTTTTTATACTGGAAAAAGACAGAAATTTGGATTAAAATCTGGAAAAATCAGGAAATTTTAAAGAGAAGCTTGAATTTTTTTCCTAATTTAAATTATTCTACTATCCATTATACCCTCTTTTTTTTAGACGAAAATTTATTGACAAATTGTTAAAATATCATCAACTTAGAGCAATATCATCAACTTGGCAATACTTTGCTTGCGTTAAAATTTCCTCCATTATAACCCTGTTAAATTAGAATGCTGTGCGAAACTCTCCTGTGGTTGCTAAATGTTTTTTTTTTTTTCTACTGAATATGTAACAAGAAATTTAAAAATTTTGTATTTGTGACGTTTATTTTTAAATACTGAATATCTTTTCAAATAATAATGCTTATTCAAAACAAACAACATAATTAAAACATTTGACTTAAGATATTGGTTTAAAGAAGATACAATCAATGAATTTTATAAAGAGCATTGCTTGGATATAATATAGCATAAAGTAGCCCTATATTGAAATCGAAATAAATTTAAAAATTTATTGATAAATAATTGCCTGGAATTATATTCTTCTGCTTATTGGAAATATGTTAAACAGCTCTTAACCAAGGTCTTTTGGGTCCTTCTGTTATTACCATTTGGTAAAATTTTTAATCAATAAAACAATGTATTCTGCAAGCTAAACATATTATTTTCTCCACATCTATCTTGATTTTTTTTTTAATTAATGTTGTACCAAAACATTAAAAATTTAAGAAAAGAAAAGCAAAATCTTGCTAAGTTGTTAAAATAAATGTAGTCTAATTATTTTTCAAAATTATATGTTAAGAAAGATAGCATTTTAAATAAAATACACATTTCAGAAACCCATCCTGCACTTTTTGAGAAGGAAAAAAAAAACATGCTAACCTGGAAATTTTAGGTTTTTTACCTGGAAAAATCGGGAAAATTTAAAACCTGATTTAAGTGGCCAACCTGATCTAGTTATTTTTTAAAATACTTTAAAAATTAAACAATAATAGCATAAAACCTTTTTATATATTAATATATATATATATTTACATTAACAAACTAATATTTTAAGCAAAATGAATTATTGGATAAAAAGGATATTATTTTTATAAAGCAATGTGTTATTTGTTACTTTTTGTTTAAAAATTACTATTTCTTTAGTCTGTAATTGTATTTTGTTTGTTAATTCTTGGATGTACTGGATTGCAAAGCAGGTCACTTTCAACATTAAGTTTATTTCCTTAATAAGTCGAATTTATTTTTAACCTAATTAAGAACCTGACTCTCAAAGATAAGAAAACAAAATCAGTGATCTGATACCTTCTTTTTTCTAAGACCTGTGCACTTTAAGACCAAAAATTTGTATTTTTTTCCTCACTTCAAGTATTTCTTAAGTTTGGGTAACAATTTTCAGTCCAAGAAAATATCGAACTTTTTCAACAAGCAAACTAAATTTAACTTCCCATCAGGAAGTTCAGGAAATTATACCTCTAATTCATTTTCTAAGCATGCTATTAAGTCTGTAGTATAAATCAAGAGTATTCAGACTGACTTCATTCTCTCCTTAAAACTGTGAAATTCCTCCCTGGTTGGGAGCCACTAATTTGTTGAGTAAGTGTTCAGTGGAGAGTAAATTAAGGTATGCCAGTTAATTAGTTAGCTGTAGAAAGCAATATTGAAGAAAGGTTTTGCACTGCAAAATGGCAATAAATGTTTTAATAATAGTGATAAAGTGCAATGAGGAAATCATGAGCAAATGAGATTATAAAAAAGAATTAAATTGCAGAGGATAATGTTGAATTCTTATTAAATTAAAATAGAAGGAATTTATTAGGATTGTGTTTACAATGTTTTGATTTGTACAATAATTATTTTTAATCACTAAGCAATGTTTTTTTATTTCAGTTGTTGCTCTTCTGCTAATATCTCTAGTTCCTAGTAATCAGTTCAGGCAAACTTATCGTGCAGCTAGGAGTGTCATGATGCCTCATAAAGATATCCTTGTAAGCCTAGTTTCACATGCTAACTGCAATATAAAAGTAATTCGCTTTTTTTCATCATACAATCTGTTTAACATAATCTGAATCTTTTATTTTTAAACTCCTTCTGTGTTTTTAAAAATGTATACAATGTAAAAGAAAAAAGTGATATCCTTATAACTTTTGATCTAATGATTGCATTTTCATGTATTAAAATATTGAGTTTCATTTAAAAAGGGTACCATAAGTATGCTAATTTGATAGTTCTAACAATATTTTAATTTATAAATTAAGGCACAAAAAAATTGTTTCCTCTGAATAAATTTTTGTGTTTTATTTTAGATTTTATCACCTCTTTTCCTTTCCATTTTCCTCCTTTTTCTCTTCATTCTTTACGCATTTTTTGAATATTTATTTTGTTTAATTATTAACATAATTTTTTGATTATTATTAACACAATTTGTAAACATTAAGGTGGTGAAGCTTCGTTAAAGTCTTATTCATAAAGCTGAGGGTCTGAGAGCTTGCGTTAAGATATTTATAGAATTTTGTATGAATAATTTTTTTGGATTTTAATAACTGTCAATTCATTCGTTTGTTGATTATGAATAACATGATTACCTTATTGAATTTATTTCTGTTTATATTTCTTTACTTAAATATATATTTATTTTAGATGAGCAATGATGCAATTGAAGTTATGCACAAAGTAAGAATAAAATCATATACTTTATTTTATTTTTATTTAGTGTTGATGATTCTATATATTTTGCCGAGATTTCCATAGACAAATGATGTACACTGAAATTGTTGGAATTCGGGCAAGTCTCGAAATAGATTTTAGAAAATAAATGAAAGTAGAATAGATTGATTATTGGTCATAAATGTAAACAAAGTTTCAAGAATGTGTTAAGACCTGTTAACACGGTCCAAGCTCTTTGAATCCGAGAAATTGGAGGAATTTCTCTCCAAGAAATTGGATGATTTGTCCATGATATCCAAGCTCTTAAATGTCACTGATTGGTCCGAAGAAAAACTTGCGCACACTCATTGTTCATATTCAACATTATAAAATCATACTTACATGAGTTTAAAATAATTGAATAAATTCAAACAAAATCATAATAACACAAATAGACCATAACAGATCGGTTTATTTGGACTAAAGTATATGAAAACAGGCAAGAAAATAACATAATCTGATGCCTGCTTGTTGATTTCACAAACTGATTGGTTAAGTGAGAAAAAACTTGGATGGAAAGTAGAACATGCTCGACTATCATCCAAGAACTTAGAGATGTTTAGCGTTATAAATTACTTGCCACTAATAGAATACAATTATAAAAAAAGAAAATAAGCAGAAGAGGTGTTGAGCTTTTTCTCTCTTGAATTTAAACATGTTTTTATTCTTTTTTTTAAAAAAAAAAATTGGAGGGGAAGTATTTACTGTGTAAATATTCAAAATAAAATAACATGAAAAAAGAAACAATCACTAAACAGCATTAAAAACATCCACTAAACAACAGCATTAAAAACAACCACTAAATAACAACATTAAAAAGATCTACTAACATTAAATACAGCCTAAGATCCACTAACTAAGAGCGAATAAATTTAGGCAGTGGATCTCCAGCATTCTGCTGAGTCATTCGACAAATAATTGACTCGAGTATTTTTGGAAAACACTGTCAGCTTTCTTGTAATACTCTCTTAATTTCAAGAGGGGAATATGTCAGTCAACAGTTTCTAATCTTTTTCTACCTCATGAGGATCTTTACTCAGAAGCAATGCAACTTCTTTTAGTTTCAAAGACGCCAGACACTTAGCTTTTAACTTCAATCTTATCTACATAAAGTCGAAGCCAACAACTTACTCAGAAATGTAACTATTAAAACTTAAAAACCTTCAAAAAAGATTGTTAGAGCCATCTTTGGCGCAATTTAAGAAAAGAGATGCTGGCAAACCAGATATAACTTTGAGCTCTACCGACTCTATAAGCTGCCCCAAATTGCACAAATAATCCTCAGTAATAGACTGAGCCATCTATGGAGGAGCCCTGAAAGTAGCGCCATGAGAATCCTCACTTTTAAGAATGCCGAGAGATCACATCCCAAAGGAAGACCCTCTACTAGATAGCTCAATGACATCAAAAACGACCTGTGAAGATTAGAAATTGGAAGATGAGTTGCCATGGATAGGAGGCGCTGGCATTTGTCAGCTATTGAGGCAGCCAAGGGACTGTTGCGCTGACAAAGAAGAAGAAAACTTAAGTTATGTGTTAATTTCTTTTTTATCTGTATAGCAACAGCTGTGCACCAGACAAATTACCATGTGGTTATGGAAAGAGGTATAAGCAAAAACCTCTAAAGTAACAAATCCCGAGTTTTGATGAATAACTTTAGTTAGTGAACAACGTGTAATGCAATCTTAACCCTCCGCCTACAACTGTGTTTTTATACTTTCGAGTCCTGAAATATGGGAAGATTTTTTTTATATTTTCTTTATCTACATATGTTACAATTCACATCTGCATCAGTTGTTTTTAAAAAATTCAAGAATTTTATTAACTTTTACGTTTACTGATATTGATACCCCTCTCAAATCGTGAGAGCCGTACGTAGAGGCTTAATAGAAATCAAATGTAGCATTGTTGTTAAAAAAAAAAATTTTTTTTAAATAGTGTACCATGGTCATGAATTTTCCTTTCTCTGAATGTTTAGATATTCTTTCTTCTTATGAATATCTTTTTTTTTTCATTTAGATTTATGATTTGCTCTTAAAACTCCTTAAAAAAGCCAAAATGTATGTTGGTGAGTATATTCTTAGTTTATCCTCTCTTTTTTGTACACACTTGTAGTTAAATGTATTTAAATTTAGTTTTTTTTTTTTTCTTACTATCTTTTTCCCCTTAGTCTCTTAATAATAATGCCTATCAATAACTGACAAACATGTTATTTACGCACAAATTGTTCACTTGTCAATTTTAATTACTTCGTAAGTTTTAAATCTTTCTTTAAGTTATTTAGATAAATATAGATAGATTTTACATTTTTTTTTCTTTTACCCAGAACTCGTGTTACGAGTTAATATTCAATTTTCCTCACGATGGTGTGTCAAAAAATTTCTAATGTGTATTTGAATTGGAGTATTTGACTTAAAAAAATTTTGTTTAAGTGAATAAAAAAATTTCTTTTTGAATTTTTTATGCATTTTTAAAATTAGTTTGAGATGGTATAATAATTTGAGGAATTTTCTCCAAATTATTCTTTTGTATGTATGAAAGATAAAATTTGTCAAATTAAAATTGATTCAAAACCATAAACATTTCATACACGTCATTCCATGTCAGTTCATCCAGCCATGGCACCCACCATCTCAGATTTTGATGAAAATTTGCACACTTATAGAATTTTTTATGCTGATTTCAAAAATATCAATTTAATTTAAATCCGTTAAGAGGTTTAAAAGTTATAAGCATTTATATTTTTGCCAAAATGGCACACTTGCCGCCATTTTGATTCATACATCACCATATATTTGTCATAGAGCAATATTTTTTTTATATTTTGTTTAGAATAAAATAATCTGTCATTTAAACACATTTGTTTGTAAATAATTATCTTACTTATTTAGTAAATGGGTCTGTTTTGCAGTTTCTTGATCAACGGAGTTGAGTAACTTCAGGAGCTGATTTCTGGCAACTCGCCCCCTTCAATTTCAAAAATATTTTAGGCAAAGATAGTTGAAAATGCAAACTAGCATCTAATATAAAAATTTTGATGGGCGGTTCACTCACTTTTTTTAAAAAAATATTTTTCTTATGAATTATTATGCATTAAAAGTTCTGGTAGTTTGAAGAGTTATAGTCCTTAATTGTAATTGTAACTTGACTATAATAAAATGATGTAAAAAAATTTGAATGGTAGATTATGATGTAAAACAAAGTGATCATTTATTAAATTATATTTTTTCTTCTTTCTTTGAGCCCCCTCCCCCCTCAAAAAAGAAAGGAAGAAAGGAAAAAAATTGAGAATGAACAAGACAAACACAAATTCTGCATCACGAACACAATTTCTGGCCAGGAATTGCTGAAATTTGCAATTTAGCTCTATATGTTTTAACTTGATCTACACTTATGACATGAAAGGAGACTTTCTTGGTCTTATTGGAAGGAGAATTAAATAATTCACAACGTTTTATTTATATATATATATATTTTATACTGATACAAGATATGCTCCTCATGTATGAGGTATATAGTTGAACTTTCCTTAAAATTTAAATTGCTCCTTATTAAAATAAGTTCTATGTTCTCAAAAGAAAGTTCCAAAATCTTCTGTGAGTTTAAACTGCATTTAAAATCTTTCAAAGTTAATCCAATACTATATAATACTTGGGTTTCCATAATAAAACTCTTCTTTAAATACCAAATTGATACATATAAAATTTTTGAAAACTTATTTCTATTCTGTTCTAAATTAATGGAAATACCATTTTATTGATTTGAAAGAAAATAAATTTTACATGAGACTCAATTCTGATTGGAACAAACAGAAATGTTCTGGCAAATGATACATTCTGATTAGTCAGATTTCTATTTTGGGAAGGTAGGAAAGGTGTGTCAATAGTTTTTAGTTTTTTTTTTCTATTCAGACGTTTTATTTAAAAAAAATTTTAGATGTATCTAATTACAATAAAAGTCTTACAGAATAAAAAAGGCCTGCAGGTGTTAGTTATGAAATAAGAGCATACAAATTATCAGATAGTTGGTGATTTAAAAGCATTTCAATATAATTAAAATAAATAAAAAATAAATATTTTGAGCCTTACCAGCGTTTTAAATGAAATTTTTTAGGAGTATCTCATTACCATAACAATCATTGTGACCAGGGTTGGGATTTTGGACGTCCTAAACTGGTTTTGAAAAGGACATGTGGGTTTTACTGTCTTAAACTGTCCTAAACTGGATAAAACTGTCTTAAAGTGTTTAAAACCTTGAACTTTGGTAAACGGTAAAAAATCTATAGGTGTAACCATTATACACATTATAATTACATGTATCAATAAATATTTGATATTTTTTATACAATTTACTTTAACTTATGGAAAATAATATATAATAGGAAAAGGTTTATAATTTTTGAAGCTCCACAATTCATTGAACAACAAAAATCAATACCTAACCCTTTAAATATAAATATGCTTTTAATACTGATAAATAATGTTTTTGCATAAGGATAAATAATGCAATATTAAATAATAATAATTTTTTAAAAAAATACTAAATTTGTTTAAAAATTAACCTTTTATTTTTTACAATATTTTTTTAAAAAATTTTTATAATTTCTGCATCACAGGATGATAAAGACATCTATTTAAAAAAAAAAATTTTTTTTAATATGAAGATATTAGTTTAAATTGGAAGTACAAAATAACCTGTTTATGAGTAACCAAGCACTTTGTCCCTAATAGCTTAACCTGTATGGCAAAGGTCAAACTTCAGTTATGTACTATTGCAGGAGAGGACCAATTGAACTTGATTACTGATTAATCTTCCTTTGTTTATTGTTCAAATTGAAGAGTCAAACAATATTAATAAAACATTATATTTTTAAAAACAAATATTCTCTAGTAGATTTAATTATCAATATGTTATTAGTTCTATGTTTATTTTACCTTCTAAATATTGTTCAGATAAAATTGTGACATAATTTGAGTAAAAGGGTTTTGGACAATTTAAGACAGTTTTGGACAGGACGGTTTAAACCGTGGATTAATCCATTCTGTCCTAAACCTTGCCAACCCTGATTGTGACAAATAAAACGATAAAATTAACTATAAATATTCATAATTTGGTCTTGAATTACATTTTAGAATCAAACAAAATGTTTGAATTAAAATAAAGTGTACAATGATTTTCTCTCCTTCCATAAAGATCAAAGTTAGTTCAATTAAAAATAAAATTTAATGGCTGCTTTTTATTACTTGGTATTGCCCTCTACTCTTTTAGAGAAACTTTTATTTATCTTTTTTTAGATTCTGATCACTCTCATTTATCAAAGCTATAAGATTCTGGATAAATTTTTTTACAAAAAAGGTGAAATTTTGTTCATTCTCAAATTTTTTCCTTTTCTTTTTTGAAGGGGGGGGGGGGATCAAATAAAGAAGAAAAAAATAATTTAATAAATTATTACTTTATTTTACATATTTTTCTACCATTCTCATTTTATTATACTCCAGTTACAGTTACAATTAAGGACTATGAATCATCAAACTACCAATACTTTTAATGCATAATAATTCGTAAGAAAAATATTTTTTTTTTTAGAAAGTGAGTGAACCGCCCATCTAAATTTTTATATCAGATGTTAGTTTGCACTTTCAACTAACTTTGCCTAAAATATTTTTGAAATTGAAGGGGGCGAGTTGCCAGAAATCAGCTCCTGAAGTTACTCAACTCCGTTGATCAAAAAACTGCAAAACAGACCCATTTACCAAATAAGTAAGATAATTATTTGCAAACAAATGTGTTTAAATGACAGATTATTTTATTCTGAGCAAAATTAAAAAAAAAATTATTGCTCTATGACAAATATAAGGTGAGTTACAACCATTAATAGCCTTTGATGTATGAATCAAAATGGCGGCAAATGTGCCATTTTGGCAAAAATATAAATGCTTATAACTTTTAAACCCCTTAACTGATTTAAATATAATCGCTATTTTTGAAATCAACATCAAAAATTCTATAAGTGTACAAATTTTCATCAAAATCTGAGACGGTGGGTGCCATTTTTGTAAAATCCTGTATGATTTGACGTGACCCACACAAAGCATTTCATTTCGTTCTCTAGCTTTCTCACTGAAGGAGCACACCCTGATAATTCTATATAGGGCCAGTATTGGTTCTAAAGTAGTTGTAAAATGTCAGGTAAATCAGACAATTCTATCCAGGGCTAATATCGGTAATCCTTTTTGATTCCTAAGTATTGGTCTAATGAGGGCCCAAGTTATTTTGCTGCTAGGGTATCTGGGATATTACATTTATGATAGAGGTGACCCAAGAGGGTACTAAAACCCTCTTTCATTTGTTTTGTCTTTTCTGCAAAAAAAATTATAATTTTGATTTGACTTTTTTAATCACTTACTTCATTAACATTGTTTGTACATGTATAAAACAGGGATGTGATTCTTCTGCGGACTCGCGGATTTCCGCTTTTTTTTTTAAGATTTTTCCTTTTTTTTCCGCTAATTTCAGCTGAAAATTTTTTTTGCACAAGTTTAAATATTTTATGAGGAATTAAATTTTCCCCGAAGCGAAAGTATTGAAGTCCTCATTCCGCCCTCAAACATTGATTTTTGTATTTACCTGATTTAAAAGTTGAATGTTGCGATTCTTAATCAGTTGATTTAAATGTCGTACATTGCGATTCCTATTTACGAGATTTAAAAATCCAATATCGCGATTTGTAATTACACACTTTTAAAACCCTATCTAGCGATTCGTATTCACGCGAGCTTAAAATCCAATGTCGTGATTCGTTTTTGCGATTGTAATATCAAACATCGATTTTCCAATTTATACGTGCTTTAAAAATTTGACAGTGGGATTCGTGTTCCCGCTATTTAAAGATTACGCATCGTGATTCGTATTTACGTGATCTAAAAATTACGCATCATGATTTGTATTTTCGCATTTTTTAAATTCGATATAGAGTTTTATATTCACGTGATTTAAAAGCCTCATTTTGGGATTCATATTCATTTAATTTCAAATCATGCATGTGATTCATATTCTCTTAATTTAAAATCATGCATTTGATTCATATTTATATATTCATGCAATTTTAAAATTAATCATTGGGATTTATAATCACATGGTTTACAAGTTTAAAAATTGCACTTTTTTGTCAAATTTTTGTGTATATATATATATATATATATATATATATATATATATACAGTCGAACCTCGATTTCACGAATTTTTCGATATCTCGAAGAAGAAAAAATTCCCTTCAAATTTCCTATATACTCAATGTTAAAAAAAACTTGATTTCACGAATTTTTTTTCTAATTCCTCGATAACTTGAATTTTTTTTCTCCATAAAGAGTGTAGATTTTTCTTCTGAAAATAAAAAAACTATTCAAAAAAAAAATAAAAAATTTAAGAATAGAAAACCAATTTTCATAATGATAAACTTTTTTTAAAAAATGGACATAAAG
Source organism: Parasteatoda tepidariorum (assembly GCF_982258835.1). Classification (NCBI taxonomy): domain Eukaryota; kingdom Metazoa; phylum Arthropoda; class Arachnida; order Araneae; family Theridiidae; genus Parasteatoda; species Parasteatoda tepidariorum. Next base: position 4,153,965 of record NC_141757.1, on the reverse strand, counting down.
ACGTCAGTGGCATGGAATGATGTGTCTTTCTCTACGATAATGAATGGCTTCAAGATAGCTGGATTTATTAAATATCACGAAAGTAGTCCAACAATCAATATTGTTAATTCTGCGGAAAACTACACCGAAAATGGTTGAGACAGATTGACCGGACTCATGAAACTTGATGACATGGAATTTCATGACTTTGTAAACGTAGATGATGCAGTAACAGTGTGTGATCAGTGGGATGACAATCACAAATACATTTTTATTTGTGCTCATATCTTTATTATATATACAGTAGGGAACCGATTATCCGGAACGATCGGGACCATCGCTATTCCGGATAACTGATTTTTCCGGTTTTCTGAATCGCTACAAAAAGCCGTTTTTTTTATTGTTAAACACAACTAAAAAAAATTTTTTTTTTGAAATAATCTTAAAAAAGAAGAAAAAACGATGGAGCAATACACTAATGATTATTTCCAAAATGATGGTAAGGTAAACATCTTTCAAAAAAGAACGAAAAATCCTGAAATTTTATAAAGAAAAAAAAAATTTTTTTATAATGGTGGGAAAATTTATCGAATTTCGTTCCGGTTTTTTGGTTTTCCGGTTTTCTGATTTCCGGATAACGGGTTCTGTACTGTATATATATATATATATATATATATATATATATATATATATATATATATATCTTAAATTTGGCTCTGCACAAATTTAATTATTGATACTATAATTTGGTTTCATTTTTATTAACTCTCAATATATGCACTACACAGAAAATTATTGAGAATATTAATATCATAGTACTCTCAATAAGTTTGCCAATATTGTTGTATAGTTGCTGTTATAAAGCTTTCTTTTTCTACTATTATATAGATCCTGCTATCCATGGTACGACAAAGCTGACGTCATACTTTGCTGTCATGACTTATTGCCTTCTTTCTAAAAATGAAAAGTTGATGGTATGACTCTTATAAAATGCATTTTTTACCAGTGAAATTTTATTTTGCTATGTTGTTTAAAATTAAAGATTGTCTTTAAATTCATGCTTTATACAATTTTTGTTTCTTTGAATTTAGTTAATATTTCTTTTTACTAGGACTAGGCGATACATCTGAAAACATCGATGTTGTGTAATCATCACCGATCCCATGTTTAGGTTGGCGTCTTTTACGAAACATCGGAAATTCCGATGTATGGGCAATGCCGCGAAAAGCAATTCTTCAGATTCAACATCGATGTTCGCGGAATGAGCATTTCCCCCGATCACGAGGCGACATCGATTGCGATTACAACCTTTTCCTGCGTGTTTCTTTCTTCGCGAATTATCAAGTAACGATATGCTCACACATTGAATTTCGATGTGACTAGGAGTGAAACTAACTCACCGCCAATGAAAGATGGAAAAAGTGCTTTCTTCAATTCGTGCAAATCCAAGAAAAGAAATTGATTCTCTATTTATGTTTTATTATTTGATAATACTTTGAGATCATTTTTGTCTTGTTGAAGAACAGATCATTTTTGATCTGTTCCGATAAGACTTTTTGTTTATTTATTTTTTTTGGCTATTTATTTTCTTTGTTAAATCTGAAGAATTGCATTTCTTCAATGTGGATAAAATGTTTCCACTAATAATTTTGTATACAGCTGCAATTTTGCATATTGACCACGTTTTCAATTATTAAAAAATGATTATTATTATTGTTCAAAAATATTTAAAAAATCTAATATTTTTGCAAAAAATTTTGGCAAACGAGTTTTTAAACCGACAACTTATAAATCGCAAATTTTCTTTTTAAGACAGTCTTATCGTTTTAATTTCTTTAGCATTTTCATTTTTAACTTGATTGCTTTTCGATCTTCCTTATTTATAACTATTTTTATAAGAGTGTGCAGTTAAATTTTATTTTCACGAAATATAGTTTAGCAACATAATAATACATTAGCAATAATTTTGAAAATAAAGTTTTAAATAATTGATTTTTACAATATTGAAGCCATAAAAATTTCCATTGTATCCTTTTCCAGAAAATTTTGTTTTTATACTAGTTTTTTCGCTATTTCCTGAAAAATATTGAAGATTACTACCTTCAATATTTCTACTGTATTGAAGGATATTCTTCAAGAAATTCTGGAGAATGAAAGGCCAAGAGGTTATACGCATCAGCTGTTCTAAGTTTTCTATCTTTCTCAATCCATCTTGCGTTTTTTATTTTTCCGTTTTTTATAAAGATTTTTAAATTGTTGGCTCAATGCGCATTTTAAATTTTATTTTATTTTTATGATTGTATCTATTTTAATTTTACAGTTGGCTAACATACTTTGCAGCAGGCTAATACTTATGACCTATTGATCTGATTTCTACGTATTAGGACTTAATCTTAAGTGGTTTGAGGGAGAGACCTCAAATATGCTAATTAGTTTAAGCAGACAATATTTTAAATGACACAAAAACGTACTTACCTGATTAAATTTTTTGACGGATTATGATTCCTGACCCTCAAAATATAAGGCGTAGCCGATATCTGAGAAATATAGTCCTAATAATTTTGTCAGGAGAGAGATTGAAAGTTAGTATCTCTTGAGGTTAATGCTACTTTCATATACTTCGTACTTCATCATATCTCGAGAACTTTTTACTCAAATAGAAAAATTTTAGCTCAAAATTATAAAATTCGTTTATCTAAAGTTAATTTTATGCAAAAATTATTTTAATTCTTTTTTTTTTTTTTTTTTTTTTTTTTTTTTTTTAGTAATAGTCAAAAAAAGTTTGAATTGTAAGGTACTTTTTTTTTAAAAGAATATAATTTTTTATTTTAAAATAAAAAAGTTAAAAGAAATTAGTTTAATAGTTTCTGAAAAATAAATTTCAAAAAATGAGACTTTTTGAAATCCGATTACTAAGTCAAAAGTAATTTTTTTTCATGCACTACACTCTATCCACAAATATCAAATATTAATTGCTAAAATATTCATGTTAAGATAAATTTATTACAATATAAAAAATGCTGAAAAATATGCACCAATTTCTTCTAATTTTATTTTCTAGAAAAATTATTTATTAATGTAATAATTTTTTAATGTGTTTTTGTCTTTAAGAATGTTAAAAATTAACAATAATTTTTCTTGGCCAAGGTTGAAATAATATTTTTTTTTTTTTACCCTTCTTAATTCATCTTTAAAGATAATTTACTAATTTTATCCAAAGTTGCATGCAAAACTTTAGTGAATTATTCGTTTATGAATTATTCGAACTATTTATTCAATACTCTCTTTAATTTAAAAACTTCCGATTTTTTTCAGCAAATTCTGAAGGTTGAAAAGATGTGTTTTCTTTAAATTAAAAAAGACAGTCTATTGAATTATTTTAATCCAAAAGAAGAAAATCAAAATAAAAAAACCATAACAATAAATATTTTTTACTAAACATTGATATACCAGGCTATAAAGTCATACATTTAATTTACTCCTATCTTTACTTTTTCCCTAATGATTATATTTTTTGTGTAACTTTATTGAAATTAAATACAACATTCAATTACAAATCGCTTAGTTGTTTATATATACCTATAAAATGAATATAATTCGTATAATGTTAGTTTGATGCATTTTGGCAGATTTTCAGTTTTCCTACATTTTATCTGACTATCCCTGTCTTGAAATCTTACTCTCTTTTTTCCCCAAACACACAAAGTTTAAATTCTAAAAATCTAATATGTATATTTAAAATTTCAGTTTTAGTCTTACTTTACAGTAGCATCAAATAAATAAAAAGCAAAGTTGTGCAAGAATGCGAAATTTGGCAAAACCAAATGTGAAACATTAACGTGACATCGTGATGTGTCGAAACATCGCGATGTTTGAGTGGCGATGCATCACAATGCTGAAATCTTAACATCGCCCAGTCCTACCTTTTACTAACTTATTTGTTCATGTTGACCTAACATACCTTTTTTTTTTTGTCATTTAGTAAAGTGATTTTTATAACTTCAAAGATTATTATAAACTATATATATGTTATAATCTGGTTGGAAACCTTAAATTCTGAAAATTCTCATTATAAATATAAATTCCATTTTTCAATTGAACTAATGTATAATTTGATGTAGCGAATATAGGTGCAGTTCTAAACACTTAAAAAGATCTGTAATGTTTGTTGGTAATACAACTTACAATGTGTCTTGAAGTTGCGCATAGAACAATGGTTTGAATATATATATATACAGTGAAACCTCTTGTTATGGGCACCTCTCAATACGGACATATTTTTAATTCCCCGGGAATCTCCTATGAATAAACCATAATGTACATTCTCCGCTAAGCGGACACTTCAGTATGCGGACGCGGAGAGTCATTTTTGCCCTGAAATGTTATTTTCTATTTCTTCTAACCAGAAATTACTTTTTCTAAATTTGAAAAAAAGAAGAATATTTTCGTTTAAATTGCAAGAATTTAAAAAATTGCTCCATTTTAAAGAATGAAATTTTTTTTGCCTTATCCATGGCTAAAAATATTATTAAGCTATTTCACTACTAAAGAATCAATCAATCTACTCAATCTTTCTCCTGTCACCTTACCTTATCTTTGCAAAGATGCTTTGCTATGAAAAAACTTAAAACACGCTATTGTAATAACTAAAAGAAAATATTGCTATGCAAAACAATGAATAAATAGTTTGCATATTATCTGTAAAATGTAAATTAAAAATATTCACCTATTTTTAAACATTTAAGTTATTATTTTTCTTAATATGTATATTATAGCTTTTATTTTTCATAATTTCACCAACTCTGGTATAACAAACACCCTTTTTTAAACTCTTTTAATCTTCTCATTATATATGAGTTTCACTGTATGGAGATGTAAAGGGGTCACTCTGCCATTTTGTGTGAGGAATAAACTTGTTTTAACTTGACAATTGTTAAACATTGTCAATCATTGTAAAGATAGTTAACTTAATAACGATTTGTTAAAAATTGGTGCTAATTTTTTTTCGTTTTAAAATGTGACTCTTAATAATTACATAATAAACAATATAAAATTATTTAATTTATACTAATCATTCTTTTTATGCATAATATGTAATGAGTTTTTGTTATACTTTAATTTAATTAGAAAAAACTATCTAGGATCTAATTTCATTTTTTACTCTCATTTCAAAAATATTTATTGTGGGTAGTGATTGCGGAATATCTTTTAAAATAGATATAGATTTAATTTTATCTAATTATTCAATTGCATTTAAAGTTGAATAAAAGGTATACTTTATCCTCGCAAAATTTCCATTTTTTAAACATGCACATTTTTAAAGGAACTTTTTTTCATTATTTTCCTTTATTTGTCTAACTAACATCCATATCTTATTTTTAAATATTTGAAATCTTTCTTCTTTACAGTTCAGCCCTTATTTTATTGATTTATGGAATTTGTTTCAACCCAAACTGTCTGAACCAGCCATTCCTATACACATGAACAAACAGGTGAGTATTTTAATTGATTACTGAAAATTTTTAGAAATTAATCTATAACAATGTTTCCGCCCAACATCTTCACTAGTTGTCGGAAAATTTTGTGCAGCTGGTGCGGCCCATCTGATAAAAAGCTTTCCCCTTTTTAGTAAAATTGTATGGGTGTAGCGTATATTGCAGGGTGGCATGTCTCTACGAAATTGCGATAGCATAATTTATTAGGCAATTTTTTAAAAGTAAGATTAGCTGGCAAAACTATTATTTTGTGTGTTCTATTATTTTGGTAATGGATTACCTTGGTGTCTATATTACATATTTAACATTCTGAACTAATAATTAGCATGTTGTACAATATCCTTATAATTTTCTTTAAATGATATGCCTGGGGAGGAAAGTGTTTATTGGGTCACCATTTGGAAACCAATGCACTAGAGCAGGGATGGCGAACCAATGGCACGCGTGCCATTTATGGCACCCAACACAATATTTTGGGCACGCCACCGATCATATTTGTTATTACACTATGAATTGTTATTACTCAAATGCTATTACACTATGAAGCATATGTAACAATTAAATTAAAATTCACAAAAAGCACGCAAAATAATAAACAATTATTAATGAAAAAAATTAACAATTAATGCTAAAAAGGAATTAATGACCATAAAAAACAAGCTAACAATAAATAACTAACAAAAAAAATAAACAGTTCTGCCTAAACTAACATCTTACAAACTAGTATAAGTTATTTGTCATCTAATCTGCAACAACAGAAGTCACACTGATGTTACTTTAAGTTGAATTACGCGTATAACTGAGACATTGCAAAATATATATTTTTTCAATGTAATTAAAGAGTTTTGAGTTGATAGTATTTAGTATTATTATTTACCCAATAATCACGAAGGCAAAATTATTTGACGGCACGTCTATGACCTCATTAAACAATTTTTTGGAAAAAATGGCACGTTGGTGTATAAAGGTTCGCCACCCCTGCACTAGAGTGTTCCTTAACTGAAGGAATTTCAAAAGCAGCAAATCATTTCCTTTTGTATAAGGCTACGTGCAAACAGCTTTTTTTCCCCTCAATTAAATAGATATCTTACAAAAACAAATTGAAAGAAATGTTATATTCCTCAAGTACAAATTTTTAAAATAAGGCTTTCTGCATTCTAATTCATTATAAATCTATCAGTCCTTATCTCCCCTTCTGCTGACCCTACTGGTGGTCCTCTCCACATCTCAGCCCCCATTCTGTAGTGTCCACTATGTTAAAGGGGACAACCAGAAACGTTTTGTGGTGGGGTTAAATTTCGTAGCTGGAATCAAAGCTGATTAGGTTACGTGCAAACAGCTTTTCATTCTTTAATGAAATCGATACCCCACCAAAACAAATTGAAAATTTGTAATCTACAAATAGTTTGTGGTTGCCCCCTTTTACTTAGTGGATAGTAGAGGATGGGGGTTGAACAGGGGGAAATAAGGACTGAAAGATTTATGAAGAATTGGAATGCAGAAAGCCTTATCTTAGTAATTTGTTCTTGAGGAATATAACATTTCTTTCATTTGTGGGGTATCTATTTCATTGAGGGACGAAAAAGCTGTTTGCCAAATGCTTCTGGTAAAAATAAAATAGGCAGGAGTCTGTCCAAGCCAAATTAACTACCGTTTAGCGGTACATTCACAAATTCAACTTTAGGAAAAACGGTAGTTTCACAAAATACTTTTTCTTGAAAAATAAATTTTTGTGTCTCATAAGAAACCATAAATCTATATTTTTACCATTTTTTGTGTTGATTTTATCATATAATTTTTAATTTTCACAAATTATGTCTAAATTTTCACAAAATAGATACCTCTCAGAAAAACCCAGACAGACCCCTGATAGGTTAAATTCTAATTTAGATATTCAAACTAACATGAAGCAGGAAAAAGTAATAAAATAGAATGTATGTGTGTTTGTAAGACAGCACTACTTCAGGGGACACATTGTTCACAAACGCACAGGAGCCTTTCTGTTGTCAGTGGAAAAACCAAAACTGACAGTACCCCATATATTCACTGACAACAGAAAGGCTCCTGTGTGTTTGTAGACAGTGTGTCCCCTGAAGTAGTGCTGTCTTACAAACACACATACATTCCATTTTATTACTTTTTCCTGCTTCATGTTTGTTTGAATATCTAAATTAAAATGAAGCAAATTTGGTTTTAGGTGCTTTTCCATTTTGATTTAATGTTTTAATAGTTAATTTACTTCTTTGTTTCTTTTTTGCTTTTGTAAATTAGATTTACTTTCTGATTAGGTTAAATTCTAAGTCACTTAATTTATGTCTCTTAATTTTAGTTTATTTTTTATATTATTCATTGAATGATGAATATGTTTTAATCGAATGCTCTAAATTTGCAGGCATTGCTTCTGTTTTGGTATCATGTTTGCATTGACTGTCCTGAAAACGTGAAGCTCATCATTCAAAATCCTCATGTTACCAAGAATATTGCTTTTAATTACATTCTGTAAGTAAACTTTTTCTTTCATTTTGGTAAGAATTATAGAATCATTGTGTTTTTGTTAGTAAACGAATCTTTAACAACGTCCCATAAATATATGAAAAAATAATAAGCTTTGACCAATTAATTTTTTTTTTTCAAATTTGGTGTGAAGTACGCATGCTTTACTCAGATAATATGGTGCGTAGCATTTTTAAAAAGCGCTTATCTTCAATTTTTGTGTTTTAAAAGTGCTTTTTTCATTGGGCGTTTTTAAAAGGTGCTTAATTTTACCCTTTTTGAAAATGAGATTTTTTTTTCTTTACCATGTTGATTTTTGCCACATATTATGCAAAAGCGTGCTTTTCACATTGTTCTATTCAATGTTTTCACAGTTCATTCAACCACAATCCATTTTGGCATAGCGTATGAAAGTGCCAATCATTTTTCTTGTTTGATGAAATACTTGAGAGTTTGCATGTGCTGAGCTACGTTCGGATAGATTATTGCACTCTCAGGTGCAACTCTACTGCATTTTGCAAGATATTCTCAATTTCAGGCTTTATTTTCCACCCTCTGAAATCGAATCAAAAAATCTCTTTATCTTTTTATAATGGCTGATATAATCAAAAAACGAGTTCTTTGTCAGAAACTAGTTATTTTATCATGATCATGTTAAGTCTGAAAATTATTTTGTTAATGTATATAGTGCTTAAAATACTTAAAATGTGCTTATTTTTTTTTTTGGAAAAATTTGGCTGCGCGCCCTGGATAAGTTCAATAAAAGATCAAATAACCAGAACCATAAAATTCAGGATGTTAAAGAAATTCTAAATACTTGAGCACGAAAAATCTATATTTTTATAAAAAATCTATATTATAAAAAAATTTAAAAAAAACCTCTTTAAGGGGGAAAAAACACTATGACAATTGACACTCATAAAAAATAATGACAAAAGAGTAAAAACTATAATAGTTGTTTTTAAAAATAAATTTAAAAAAGTGAGGAAATTAATCAAATCTCAGATAATCTAGTTTTTATTGTTCTATTAATTTTAGATTTTTAAAATTTTAAAAAATAATGACAAAAGAGTGAACTATAATAGTTGTTTTTAAAAATTATTAAAAATGAATTTTAAATAGTGAGGGAGCTTTCCATCTAGTTAGTCAAATTTCAGATAATCTAGTTTTTATTATTTTGTTAATTTTAGATTTTCAAAATTTTGACAAATAATGGCAAAGGAGAAAAAACTATTGAAATAAATTTTAAAAAAGTGTGGGAGTTTCTAGTTAGTCAAATTTCAGATAACCGGGCTTTTATTCTAATAATTTTAGATTTTTAAAATTTTGACAACGAAATGACAAAGATTTGACAAATAATTTTAAAAAATAATGACAAAGAAATCAAAACTTCAAAAGTTGTTTTTAAAAACTGTTAAAGAGAAGGTGTAAGAGCTTTCCAGTTAGTCGAATTCTTGATAACCGGGTTTTGATTCTATTAATTTTTGATTTTTAAGACTTTGTTGCAGAACCATTAAATGTCTTTTTTTTTATTTATTTAAAAAAAGGAGAAACCTGCAAGCGTTTGGCGGTATCAAAACAAATAGTACCTTGCAGACCGAGTAATGTATGATTGTAAAATTATTAATTTGCATATCATTGTAAAATTATTAATTTTATCTATTTTTGTAATTTTTAGGAACAATTAATTAACTGTTTTGATTTTAAGCAACTTTTTTATTCATTTTAGCGCTGACCATGAAGAACAAGAGGTTATAGTATTCAACCGGTGCATGCTACCAGCTTACTATGGACTCCTACGTCTCTGTTGCCAACAGTCTCGAACTTTTACTCGACAACTTGCAAATCATCAAAACATTCAATGGGCTTTTAAAAATATTACTCCTTACACAACTCAGTATAGTGCTGTAAGTAGATAACTTTAAGTAAAAAAGTATTTTCTTTGGAGATAATTCTTTTATCGTGTTGGATTTTTTATTTTAAAAATTTTAGTATTTTAAGCACCCAAGCTCTTAAAAGTTTTGCTTAATACACTAGTTTACATAAATTAATCGATTTTTCCATACACTCACTGTACTCTGCAGTACTGCTTAATATGGGTGGACATCATCTGTTCTTCCTCGAATAGATTATATACTCAGGGATGAGATTTTTCCGGTTTTTTCACTTTTATCTCCTGACATTCAGCTTTTTTATCAAAAATTCAGATTTTCTAAAAATTTCACTTTTTTTATAAGTCTTCCGCTTTTTCAGAAAATTCACCGACTTTCAAAGAGAAACAGAAAATTCAAACTACATAGCTACCAATCCTTTCTTATTTTTACTTATTTTAGCTATTTTCTCCCCTTTTACACGCGGCAGATAAGATTTTCCGAACTTTTTACCCACTCTCCAGATAGATCCGATTTTCGTAGTTCAAATGACGCTGCTTCTGACAAGCCTTTTAGAGGTCCCAAACCTGGAATCTGCTAATATCTCGATTCATATTCACAGGATTTTAATGTCAAACATAGCTTTTCATATTTGCATGTTGCGATTCTTATTCACTCGATCTGAATATTGTACGTTGCGATTCTTATTTACGAGATTTAAAAATCCGATATTGTGATTCGTATTTACGCTTTTTTAAAAATCCATGTAGCGATTCGTATTCACGCAAGTTTAAAATTCAATGTCTTGATTTGCTCATGCGGTTTATAATATCAAGCATTGATTTTCGTATTTATACGTGATTTTAAAATAAGGCATTGGGATTCGCATTCACGCATTCTAAAAATTATGCATAATAATTCTTATTTATGCAATCTAAAAATTACACATCATGATTCGTATTTACGCGATCTAAAAATTATGAATGGTGATTTGTATTTACGCTTTTTAAAAAATCGATATCCCAGTTTGTATTTTCTCATTTTCAAAATCGTATATCTAGTTTCATATTCATGTGATTTCAAAATTCATAATTGTTATTCATATTCACGCAATTTTAAGATCAACTATCGCGATTCTTGTAAGAAGTAAAATTTTTGTTTAATTAGTTACTATAAAGGTGACTGTTTTTCTAATGACGTTTATTAGTATATGTACGTGTTACAACATCAGAGAAACTGGAAGGGAATATATTCAAAACTTACACTCTGTGCTTGCAAAGAAGAAAAAATAGGATTTGTCACAAGATGTTTGAAGATGGACTAACGACTAAATATAGCAAACATAAAAGATATAGCAAACAAAAGCAATCACTTAAAAAGAGATATAATTTATTTTTTTTTTGTTTGTTTGGAAAAAGAGTTAATTAACTCATCATCAAAATTTTATTTATAATTGCTGTTATTTATGCTATAAAATGCAAAGTTCTTATCAAATAAAAAACAATTATCTAAACAGTTACTGATTGTCATGTAATTTTTCAAACTAAAATAGCAATTTTTGTATGTTAAGGAGTTACTATATATTTCTACTTCACTGTTATTGATATGTTTCAGAGGGCTCTAGTTAGATTAGACTATAATATGAACATAATGATTCGGTCCATTGTTAAAGTTTTTTTTTCCAATATAATTTAAAGAGTAATATTACTGATATATTTGCTATAAATCACATAGCAGTATTTATTAAAAGAAATGAAATATTAATGTATATTCTCAGTAGTTTTAATTTGCTAAACCAGGTAGTTTTTCAAGTAATAATTGTCTCTTATGTGAACTGAGGAAAAATATAATTTCCAGCTTTATTTTTTCAATTGGTAATTTTTATTTTCACTAAATGTTAAGTATCAATGTAATCATTTATATAATAATAGATTAGTACACAATTGTGTGTCAACACATTATTTATTACCTTAAACTGTCCGGAATTTATGATTAAAGGGTTGCGTTTGCGTAAAATTTACTATCGTGGAAATTCAGCTTTTTTGCCTTTTGGCTAATCTCATCCCTGTATACTACATGAATCAACCGTACCTGCCAAGTCTCCTGTTTTTTAACAAAGACTCCTGTATTTTACGACTAACTCCTGTTTACCCGCATATTCTCAAATTTCTCCTTGTTTGTTAAAGAAAACTTTTTTTAAGTAAAGTTCGATAAAGTATCCGCTGGTGGCAAAAATACTTCTCTTATCCCTCAACAAATTGTGCTATTGCCAGTACTGCAGTATGTTGAGTGGTAGCTCAGGGGATAGAGCGTTTGCCTTCCAATGAGGTGAACTGGGTTCGAATCCCAGTGATGGTTGCCAGAGGTCTTTGTAGTTTTCTTCTTCATGTAACGTATATGCGGGTTAGTTTCATCAAAAAGTCTTCCATGAAGGTAAATTTCTCCTAATACTTAATAAAGAAGCTCCTTTGTCTTCTAGATTGGGTTCAAAATTACAAGGCTACGGAGTTGAATGTTAATAGTCGCAATGGGCCAGCGGTTATAAAATAAGAAAGTTTAAGTAATTATAACTAATTTTTTTTAAAAAAAATCTTCTTTAGATTAAGATTTATATACATATTTTTTACTTCCCTAAATGTAAATGCTTATGTTATTTTGAATTTCTCTTTTTTCCTTACATGATTATGCATGATGTATCAAAACTTTACTCGTATCCTGAAATATGTCACTTGTAAAATCCTCGTTATTTTATATCTCCAATGTTGCAGGTATGAATAACATGCAAGTAGATAGATAAGTTAGTTTTCTTTACTTTTGAAGAGCATATTTTAAACAGTGTTTATTCATTATAAAACTGTGACTGTTTTCACTATATATAGTTTAATACTATAATAATAATACTTTTTTTATTCTTTTACTGTATTTACAGGCTATTAGTGAACTCTTTAAGTTGATGAAGTTATTTGTTACAAAGCACAGTGATGCTACAGAGACAGAAATACGGGAAATTCATAATTTTAAAAGAACTACCATTAGATTATATCTTGGAGTTTTGGATGCTCGAGCTTGTTGGTCAACTCTTATAAATGTTTTAAGGATATTAGTTGAAACCACGGAAGACAGGATTTTTGTTATTTATAACAATGGCCTACCTTTACTTTTTCAAGTGAGTTTTTTATTTTATTTTTTATTCTATTATACCTCATTTACTATTTTCCTCTTTCTTATTTTCATGAAGTGGGTCCTCTTCCTGTCTCTTGGAAGTCCAAAAAATTAAAAATTATAATTGGCTTCAAAATGTTTTATTTATTTTTTTTAATAATTATAGATACTGCTAATAATCACATATCATATTGAAGCTGCTCCCTTTGTATAACCAAAGCTCAAAGATTGCATTTTTAAGTTAAATGCTGTAGTTAACTAATTTTTTTATTTACTTTATTTATTTTTTCCTTTTTGAAAATTTAAAATGTATTGAAAATAAAAGTTATTGAACAGTAGAATTAATTTTGTTTTCTTTCCTGCATATACCAAATTTAATTTAAAAAATTTAATTTAAAACATGAATTTTATGATAAGAAAAACTGTTTTAAAGTTTTATAATGGTTTAAATTTTAGTCAAACTTTTTTGATTTAGTTGCTATAGTTAAGTTATTAAAATTGTTTGTAAGAAAAAAATTTCACACTGATAAAATTACTTTTCTGATCTATCTATATACATATCCTCCGTTTACCCATTTTCGGCCAGAACGCACCATTTCAATATAAACAAAAATTTATTAACACTGTGACCTATTTTTTCACTATTTTTATTTTTCTGCTATTGTCAAGGGCTCTTAAGACACCCAAAACCTAATAGTAATTCAATTGGAGTAAGCACTTTCTGTTGAGAAATTTTTAAAACTATTAAAGCTTAGTTTGAAACAGTCAGTTTAGCTTAAATTATTAGTTTAAAACGGCAATTGACAAATGAAATTTTCTGAAAATGTATAATTATTCCTTTTGAGATTTATCATTATGTTTTTATGGTGGATTAAAGTTACAAGTCAGTAAATAATAAATAAAACAAGTTTCATAAAAAACACGAGTTCTACTAAATGGTTTGTTCATTGATTTGGTGTATGGTACTGATATTCGCCATTTTATTTTTTAAATAGAATGTAATTTTTTATACATGAAGTTTCTTGTGTGTCTTAATGAATGTAATGTCAGCACATTTCTATGAGCATAAATTTTGTATCAGGGTTTATCTTAGTGAACTTTTAGCATCTTAAGTCTGCAATAGTTTGAACTTATTAGTGTGAAACAAGATCATCTGTTAAAACTTAATTTCAGTCTGTTCTTTTTATTTTATTTTGACATAAATGCATGTAATTCCCAATTTCAGGCTTTCTACACCCTGCACATGATGTATCATGAAGCTACAGCCTGTCATGTGACTTCTGACATGGTGGACTTACTGGCCATTGTTCAAGATCTCCTGAAAACAGCTCGTGCTAATAGGGATACTATAGAGTTACATAATTGGCTAGCTTCTTGGAAAGATCAGCCAGACATAATGCGCAAATTATTAACTTTGCTCAACTCTTTCACGCCACCAGAACTGCGCCAGATCTGCATAGGTACCTATTTTTATTTTTTATCTTTATAGGGTATTATTTATAAATTTTTCTCCACATTTTTTTTATCATTTTTCAATTACTTAATCATTTTTTATCAATTTTTATTGATGTTCTTACTTTTATGTAAATTAGTTTTCTAAAAAATCTTGCGTATATTTTAAATATGCCCCTATTACAAGCGTTGGTATTGATCCAAGTTTATCAAGATCTAAAAATTTGAAAATGGACAAAAGGCATTCTATTGATTTTAAGAATGTCTAAAAGCATTTGATAATACATTTTGATGTAATAGTACTATTGTGATGTAAGATTTTAGCTAAAGATTAATATGTTCTTATGTATTTTTATCAGGCATTTATTTATTATATACTTTATTTTTAATAAATTTATAAATATAGATTTAAGATTTTGGAAAAAAATTTCATAAAAAGCTTAGATATAATGATGCAGGGCTGATTGTGCTCCGGAAAAAATCCGGATTTTTCGTTAACAGTGATCCGGAAATTTCCGGAGATCAAAGGTCCAGACGTTTCAAAAAATCATTGATCACTGAAGTTTCCGGAAATCAAATTTTCAAAGGTGGAACTTAAAAACACAGTTTATTTTATTTGTTTGTAAGGGAGAGCCAGAGAGATACTTTATAAGCTTATATTCATGATTAATATTCATTTTTTATCAGTAAATAGTTGTTATAATCATAAACTCAAAAAAGAAAGACATATTTGTAAATTTTAATTAATTCTCCAGGTCATCATAGGTATGTGTAAATGCTCTAGGTATGTTTAAAATTTTAAATATATTTTAAGTAAACTAAGAAATATTGAGAAAAAGGAAGAAAAAAAAACCTTGTTTAATTTTTTTTCTAATTTTTCAATTTAAACTGTTCTTTTTTTTTTTTTTTTTTTTTTTTTTTTTTTTTTTTTTTTTTTAAACTCAGAAAATTTTCCGGAATCTTGACTTGGGCTCACAATCACCCCTGATGATGGTATTAAATAGTTAAAAAAATTATTTAATTTTTTATTTAAAAACTTTTTTTTTGTTGCATTTTTTAAGGGTTATTTTCGAGAATTTTTTCATCATCATAGTTAACAGTTTATCATTTAGTTATTACAGTTATTTATCTTGTTATCAGCCATTTCCACCCAGTTTTTAAAATGAGAAACAAAGACACCAATATTTTAATTTAACACTAACTATTGCGTGTCTTAAATTTGTCGATTGACATTTTGTTGTAAAATTACTGGAAGGGCTTGCAAACTACTGACAATGCTTTGAAGTCTTTATAATTAGTAGTATTTTTGAAAATAAAGCTATACTTTAACATTTCAGAAATCTTACGTGAGGTGGTTTTACTCTATCCAACTGAAAGTTTGACTACGTTAGTGCCACTTCTTGCAAGTTGCCATGCTACATTTCAAGAAAACAATTCTGCTGGTTTGTATGATTTCTTTTCTTTCTCAGCTCATAATGATCCACAAGTTACACAATTTTAAAACAGCCCCAACACCATTTATTTTATGTTGTATTTAATTTTGTTGTAGATGTTTTATTTAATTGTTGTTAGGGTTGTACAGTAGAGAACCATTTATCCGGTATCCAGAAAACCGGGGGAAATTTTGATCGGTTTTCCCACCATTTTAAACTAGAATGATTAAGAAAAAAACGGTAATTGAACTCATCATTGAAGTTGAGTAGAGGAAAATGTAAGGAAGGGGAGAATTCCCCCCCCCCCGTTTACCCACAGAAACGTCATTTCCTCCGTGACCTTGAAGGCAGGGAAGGGAGGAATGTTTTATTTTCTCCTTTAGGCAGTCAATCAAGCTCAAGGGTGTGGCATGCTGATTTCGTTTTCTGTTTGATTTACGAGGAGGGTGGGGAAAATGCATTGCATGTATATTAGTGAGCAGAAGATGAAAGAGAAAAATATATTTATCTATTTGACATCAATTAATAAAAATTAAATCCTTTTCTTCTGAATAAATTCTCATTCTTTGGAAGTGCGGTATCATTTGCAAGTTTTTATTGATGTGGAATCACATCTGCTGTAATTAAATATCGTGTTTTTATCAACAAAAAAAAAATAATAAAAGGAGAATTGTTTATTAATTTAAACATAGGATTGTTTTATGAAGCAGATTGCAGTTTTGTTTTTCTGATTCCACTACATTTGATATTTTTTTCTTTTCACGATTAATTTTGCACTTAATAAATTGATTCTTTTTATTCTTAAATTTTATGATTAGGTATTTTTTTTTTTTTAATTCCGTTGATCTTGCCTTGTTTCAGGTTTTAATATTTATGCTAGTGCCTTTTTTAATTATCGTTTCGGTTCGATAATTTTCAAGTGTATTTATTTAGATTAATAAGTTTTCCTTTTATTTTATCGTTTCCCCCGTATAATTAGGTATGAAATATATTGCATTATTTAACCATTGGTTTTGTTTATATTAGTTAATTTAGGATTTATAATTATTTTTTAAAAATAAATACGGGAATTTTGTATTTTTTAAACTTGTTTTTCTTGTCTAAACTTGCAAATTTTTTTATTCTTTTAAATGTTATTTTTGTACCATTTCTTTTTAATGTTAGGAGTACCTGTCTTTTTTCTTTTACTTTTATGCATTACACTTTTTCCTTGTAATTCGGGTTCGATAAAACATCGATTAACGACACTTTTTGGTCGATCCAGACAACCGGGAAATTCAGACATCCGGGATAGCGATGGTCCCGAGCATCCCGGATAATTGGTTCTCTACTGTATTAAAATCAGCATTTTGATATTAGTTGGGAAACAATTTATGTCAGCATCCCCTGTTTGAAATGTTTACCCTTGCAAATATATTTGTTTCATTATGTAAATTTTATGTCATCATTAAATAGAAACTTTAAACCATCATTAGGTAGCACAGGACCTTTCTTTCCTAGAAGAGGACAAAAATTACTACCAACCAAAACTAGTGTCCGACCTCCGAGGCCTGTGGTGCAAATGTTTCTGCATGCCAATCAACTAGAATGTGCTAAAGTAAGATTGTTGATATTATTTGAATAACAGTTATTTAATGACATTTATATAGCAAACTCTTTTATCATGAATTTAGGTACAGTGTGTACTGTAATTTATTTATAAGCTTTGTTTTTTATCTGTACAATTATATACACAATCAAAACTTTGAAGTACAGAATTCCCTATAATTTATTTTATCATTTCATATGTTTTCCCAACTCGTTTTTTCAACTAAAGCTGTTGTTTTTTTCCTCGATGCTGGAGAGAAGAAACCTAATAAAATTGTTTGTTGGTGTTAAAAATCAAAAAGTTTAATAAAAGACCAAATCATTCAAAATTTTGAAAAAGTTATCAATCGAAGCTAAGTTAAGAAGGAAGTGTAGAAATTATGAATAAGATTATACAATAATGCTAGGCATCAACTTTATACTAGTGGTTGAAATAAATAAAACTATTTTTTAAAAAAAATTTCTGAAAATGGCAAAAAGAAGTATGTTCTTCACAAAGGATCCTGTGGCCAAAATTTATGTATCAATTATTTGCTGGGGCTTAATAATACAAATCGACTGATTTTTTTTCAACAAAAAAAAACCAGAGGTAAAAACCAAAGGATTTTTTTAAAGGAAAAATTATAAATTTAAAAATTTACAGTCTTTTAATATGAGTTTATTTAATTTTTTAAATCTTTTCATAGTTTTACAATTTATTGTAAACTTATTTTTGTGTTGATAAATTTCTATTAGCAAAATTACATTATTGCTTAATGTGTAACACAGCACATTTGGAATGATATTTAAAAGCCTTATAATATTCCGAAAAACAGGTATTCAGCTAATATTTTTCTGTTTAAAAAAGGCTAGTCTGATTTTCTTAAAAGCATGGGAGAAACAGGTACAGTAGAGAACCATTTATCCGGTATCCAGATAAGCGGGAAAATTTTGATCGGTTTTCCCGCCATTTTAAACTAGAACGATTATAAAAAAAGCGGTAATTGAACTCATCATTGAAGTTTTTTTTTCCCCGTTTACCCAGAGAAACGTCATTTCCTCCGTGACCTTGAAGGCTGGGAAGGGAGGAATTTTTTATTTTCTCCTTTAGGCCGTCAATTAATCTCAAGGGTGTGGCATGCTGATTTCGTTTTGTGTTTGATTTACGAGGGGGGTGGGGGAAATACATTGCGTGCATATCAGTGAACAGAAGATGAAAGAGAAAAATATATTTATCTATTTGACATCGATTAATAAAAATAAAATCTTTTTCTTCTGAATAAATTGTCATTCTTTGGAAGTGCGGTATCATTTGCAAGTTTTGATTGATGTGGAATCACATCTGCTGTAATTAAATATTAATTGCTGTAATAAATTAATTCTTTTTATTCTTAAATTTTATCATTAGGTTTTTTTAAAAAAATTCTGTTGATCTTGCCTTGTTCTGGATTTTAATATTTATGCTGGTGCCTTTTTAACTATCGTTTCGGTTCGATAGTTTTCAAGTGTTTTTATTTAGATTAATAAGTTTTCCTTTTATTTTATCGTTTCCCCCGTATAATTGGGTATGAAATATATTGCATTATTTAACCATTGGTTTTGTTTATATTAGTTAATTTAAGAATTGTAATTATTTTTAAAAAATAAATACGAGAATTTTTTATTTTTTAAACTTGTTTTTCTTGTCTAAACTTGCAAATTTTTTTATTCTTTTAAATGTTATTTTTCTACCATTTCTTTTTTTTTTTTTTTTTTAAAGTTAGGAGTACCTTTCTTTTTTCTCTTACTTTATGCATTACACTTTTTCCTTCTAATACGAGTTCAATAAAACATCGATTAACGACACTTTTTGGTCGATCCAGAAAACCGGAAAATTCAGACATCCGGGATAGCGATGGTCCTGAGCATCCCGGATAATTGGTTCTCTACTGTACTGAGTTTTATCCTTGAAACTTTTTAAATAGAGCGATAACTTATTTTTAGTAAAATTTGAAAGAATACACATTAAATTTAAAATAAATCATCAGTAAAAATCCTGCACTCAAACAACTGTAGAATATTACATATTAAATTCATTGAGATATTCTTTAGTGTTTCATTGATATCTTAAAAGAAAAATTTCTTTAACTTTGTTCATGTGCTTAATCTTTTTAGATTTGAATTTTGTGTTTAAAAAGTACTTTTAAATCACATTGTAACATCAATCTATCATTAATCACAAAATATTAGTTCTCTCATTTTATTTCTACATTTAAAAATATATTTCTTTGCAATAAAAAATTATGACTATGTTGTAAAGAACTCACTTAACAAAAAATGTCTTGTCTCAAGATTTGATTTTTGTTTTTTAGAACGTTGATGAAGACTATGATCGTCAGTTGTTAGAATTTTATTTACCGTATCATCAGTTTGTTGATATGCTTTGTAGAGTGGCCATATCCAATGAATTTATAACTATTGACCTTGTAAGCTTAAGTAAGTATTTTTCTTTGCTATTTATTTTTATGAAATATTCCAGAATTCGTAGTTGTCCTGGTTAACACTAAACATACCAACACTTAATATATACCTATTTCCACCATTGCCGGTCAAGTGACCAGACTTTATATTTCTTAATTGAATGTATGAAACATGGATGTAAGCAAGGAAATGAACTCAAGAACTTTATTATAATTAAATGAAACTGTACATTGCCAATTTTTATGTATTACCAACACAAAGAATAAGAATTTTTAATTCATTACTTAATGCATTTTTTACAAATACAGGGTGTTTCAATTGTACATTTTCTGCAAACATATTTCTTCTAATTATTATTATTTATATAATTCTTATAATTATAATAATATATAAAAATTGTGATTCTTATAATTAATATTAACTAAGAACTTGTGCTGTCTTGATTGTTTCGACATTTTTCTGGGTAAAAACTAACAGTTAGTTACAAATGATGTAAAGCTATCAAAATAAAAGATAAGCTATTTACCAAAACATTTAGTTTTTGTCACTTTTTCTGACACAAAATGCCAATTTAAAATTTTAGGTACTTTCTTGAAATTTGAATTCACATTTATTATGATTGATTTAACTAAGCAACAGTCTTTGCAGAAATGTGTAACTAATCGAATGCAATATGTTGAACATGCATTGTAATTTCTGATTGGAGAAGTAATAAATTGTTCTGCCGGTCAAATGACCGGTTGTGGTATAAATAGGTATATGACAAGTATTATTCTAAAGAAACAAAATACAAAAAAAAATGTCTATAAAATATTAACGGTATATAATTTTTAGGAAAAGTCATGTAGTCAAATGTGAGAAAGCGATAAGATGATATGCGGATTTTCGATGCAAAAGTTCTTAAACGGTCATTTGACCTTTTATAGTATGTTTAGTGTTAAAAATAGTCCTGATTTTTAGCGTTTTGTCTTATTATTCTTGATTTTTTTTTCCCTGATCAAAACCAGGCAAGTAAGTTTTCAGCTTTTACTCTGATTTCAGCTTTTTAAGATCCATACATTTGCTAATTTCATAATACTTGATTGTGTTTATGTAGAATTCAGCTTTTTTTGCTAACTGGTACTTACATCCCTGCAAAACGTTCCATTTCAACTAGCACATGATTTTAAAATAACCATTTTGATTTTGACAAAAAACTTCTTTCAATAGAAAAGAAATGAGAAAAACTAGAGCTAACAATGTCAAAACCAGTGTGTTTTTGGTTAATAAGAGAAATCTGAAATGTTTATGAAATATAATGTAGTTAGCATGAGAAATGAATCCCTTCATTTTACTCAGAATAAATTATTGCTGAATCAGATCAAAGACAATTGCGTGCAAAAAATAGTTTTTAATAATTATTTATATTTTTTCTTATTTTATTAATAAAAGTGAAAAACATAATTTATTGTAAGGTATCCAAATTTTTAAATTATTTTAATGAATGTAATTTTATAAGGCAAAATACAAAATTTAGACAAAATCGGTTCAATAGTTCGAAGAAATCAAATTTCAAATTAGTGATATGTTTTAATTGTATTTGAATTCTTTGAAACTATTTTGTCTATTTCATTCCAAATTTGTATTTTGACTTAAATATCATAATCCCATTATCTTTTTAGGTGCAATGCTTGCTATTGAAGGTGCTCCACTGCATTTACCTATTTTTCCTAAACTATGGCTTGATATTATTCATACTGAAGTAAGAAAATAAAGCTTCAAGTTAATTTTTATTTTTTGAATTGTATTGTATTTCAAGTTTTATAAGTTGGTCTTCCCTCATTCTAAATCCAAGAAAATTCTCTAGACACCAAAACAGAATCAAGGAATATCATCCCGTTAAAAACTTTCTTTTTTTCTACTTTTTTTAATTTTCATTTTTGATAAAGGCATTGCTAAAAACAAACAAAACTCTGTTTCTGGAATTTAGGAGGGGCAGAGGTTCTCAAACTTTTTCATTTCGAAGAACCTACGAAATTTGGAATTCTAAGCAAGGCATTAAATTTATCTCTGAACTATATTCTATATTTAATAAATTGAACGACACATTAACGTTTATGATGCAACATCTATTAAAAGCTTGCAGAACATTAGAGTAAATCATCTTGGATTTATTTCCCATTAAAGACAGAAGCATACGTGATCATGAAAAAAAAATTTATTAATTCCAGGTAAATATTGCAAATCTTCAATTTTTTTTAAAAATTTATTTGATTTTGTTAAACATTTAATTTAATGATAGGGGCGAGACTGTTGTAATCTGCAAAATAGGAATATGTTTCGCTGACATGCAGATAGTGTTGCCGTTATTTGGGAATTTGTTTCGCCAAATAGCAGACAAATATGGTACTGATCTCTATATTATATAGTCAATCTCTTCCCCTGAACAATGATAAACACTTATTATTCTGTTTTGATTTTTAATTTACATGCCAGGAGCGTAAAAATCATATTAAATAATTTCCTGTATATTTTTTTTTTAGAAAAAATTTAAAAGTATAGCTAGTTAAGTGAACTTAAAACATGTCCTACCTTTTGGCAAAGCTCTGGGTTAATGGCTCCACAGAACATGATTTAAGAAACTCTGTGTTTCTTCATCATCATCAATGGCTTGACAGCCCGGGGTGGGCTATGGCCTTCTTAAGAAGTTTTTTTCTATTCTAAAATTTTTCCTGCTAGCGTTTTTTAGCTTTTAAGACCAAAAGGTCTTTTTCTAGGCCATCTATCCATCTCAAATTTGACCGGCCTTTTTTTTTTCTGAGCCAACTAGTCTGACATTGAAAACTCTTTTTGTGGTACGGTCTTCGTCCATTCTGATAGGCCTGCCGATTTTATTCTTTGTGGTTTAATAAAGTTGATAATATCAGGTTCATTATATGAGTGATAAAGCTCTAGATTTGTTCTAAGCCATACACCCTTTTTTTGAATTCCTCCAAAAATACCTGAGACCTATCTCTCAAAGTTACCCAACATAGCCTCATCCGTACAAGATATGGTTCGCAAGCATATGTTAAAATTGATCTTAAAAGAAATTGAATCACTTTAGATTGCTTGAATTACATTAGATTTTACGTAGTTTCGAATTCCATTCAGGGATGAGATTTTTCCGCTTTTTAGCGGATTTCCTCATTTTTCACTTTTATCTCTTGAATTTCAGCTTTTTTTTTTAATCAAAAATTCAGATTTTTCTACAAATCTCACTTTTTTTTTAAGTATTCCGCTTTTTCAGAAAATTCACCGATTTTCAAAGAGAGACAAAATTCAAACTACATAGCTACCAATCCTTTCTCATTTTTACTTATTTTTTAGCTATTTTCTCCCCTTTTACTCACAGCAGATAAGATTTTCCGAATTTTTTAACCGCCCTCCAGATAGATCCGATTTTTGTAGTTCAAACGACGCTGCTTCTGACAAGCCTTTTAGAGGTTCCAAGCCTGAAATCTGCTAATATCTCGATCTTTTTCACACGATTTTAATATGAAACATAGCTATTAATATTAGCGTGTTGTGATTCTTATTCACGCGATTTGAGTATTAAACGTTGCAATTCTTATTTACGAGATTTAAAAATCTGATATTGTGATTCGTATTTGCGCCTTTTTAAAAACCTATGTAGCGATTCGTATTCACGCAAGTTTAAAATTCAATGTCTTGATTTGCTCATTCGGATTATAATTTCAAACATTGATTTTTGTATTTATACTAATTTTAAAATGAAGCATATGGATTCGCATTCACGCATTCTAAAAATTCATAATTCTTATTTATGCAATCTAAAAATTATGCATCATGATTCGTATTTACGCGATCTGAAAATTAGGAATCTCAGTTTGTATTTTCTCATTTTCAAAATCGTATATCTAGTTTCATATTCATGTGATTTCAAAATCCATAATTGTTATTTATATTCACGCAATTTTAAGATCAACTATCGCGATTCTTGTAGGAAGTAAATTATTTTTTTTTAATTAGTTACTATAAAGGGGACTGTTTTTCTAACGACGATTATTAGTATATGTAAGCAGGGCTTAATCCAGGGCGATTTTGGTACCGTTTTTCGGTACCTTCACAAAAATTTTTAAAAAAAATCGGTACCTTTACAAAATTAAAAAAAAATATCGGTACCTTCACAAAAAAAAATCAGTACTTCAACAAACTTTGAAAAAAAAAACGCATCTTCACGAAAATAAAAAAGAAAGTAAGAAGGAATTAAAGTGCTGAATAGTTTTCCGAGCGGTTCACGGAAAAGCGGATTCACAGTGAACGCCGTATGGTACGCCATCGAACGGCGTTCCGCGCAACCGCACTAGCTCGAAAACAGGCTTGATATGCTGACGTCACTTCTGCTAAATACGCCATTCAATCGGAGTGAGTGGTGAAGTTTTTATACTAGGCAACCGGCTAAATTGAGCCAGCGCGTAAACAACTCAACTCATTTTCCCAGACAAGTGTTTTTGTTATGATTTAGCGTAAAACGTGTTCTATTCGTATTTTTTAACAAGATTTATGAAAAGTTTTTATAATGAAGCGAGGAAGAAATTTAAGTGGAGCGGGTGGCTCACGGAATAGCGATTATTATATGAAGCGTTTACGCACGATCGATAGTATAGGAACGAAATCAATTAAAACATTTTTTCAGTCTGAAAAAACTGAGGAGAAACCGTCACAGTTGATAACGAGGCACAGTGTATTAAAAATGCTACGGAACCAATGATTGAAGAGCAAAACAATTCAAGTTTTGTTACAAAAAAAAAAAATAGTTTTTTTTTTTTTTTTTTTTATCAATACTTAATTTTCACAAAAAAAAAAAAAAAAAAAAATTCACAAAAATAGGTACTAGGATTGAAAACCTGGATTAAGCCCTGGTAAGTGTTACAACATCAGAGAAACTGGAAGGGAATATATTCAAAACTTACATTCTGTGCTTGCAAAGAAGAAAAAATAGGATTTGTCACAAGATGTTTGAAGATGGACTAACAACTAAATATAGCAAACATAAAAGATATAGCAAACTAAAGCAATCATTTAAAAAGGGATTTAATTTAATTATTATTATTTATTTATTTTTGGAAAAAGAGTTAATTAACTCATCATCAAAATTTTATTTATAATTGCTGTTATTTATGCTATAAAAGGCAAAATTCTTATCAAATAAAAAACAATTATCTAAACAGTTGCTGATTGTCATGTAATTTTTCACACTAAAATAGCAATTTTTGTATCTTAAGGAGTTACTATATATTTCTACTTCACTGTTATTGATATGTTTCAAAGGGCTCTAGTTAGATTAGACTATAATATGAACATAATGATTCGGTCCATTGTTAAAGTTTTTTTTTTTCAATATAATTTAAAAAGTAATATTACTGATATATTTGCTATAAATCACATAACAGTATTTATTAAAAGAAATGAAATATTAATGTATATTCTCAGTAGTTTTAATTTGCTACACCAGGTAGTTTTTCAATTAATAATTGTCTCTTATGTGAACTGAGGAAAAATATAATTTCCAGCTTTATTTTTTCAATTGGTAATTTTTATTTTTACTAAATGTTAAGTATCAATGTAATCATTTATGTAATAATAGATTAGTACACAATTGTATGTCAACACATTATTTATTACCTTAAACTGTCTGGAATTTATTATTAGAGGGTTGCGCTTGTGTAAAATTTACTATCGTGGAAATTCAGCTTTTTTGCCTTTTGACTAATCTCATCCCTGATTAATACATCTATAGTAGTTCTTCTTTCTATTTCCATTGTTCCTGATGTTGATTACAGAACCCAAGTAAACGACATTATTGTGTTTGGGAAAGCATTTATATAATGCTTGATTTATTAATACTTAGGTTTTCTAATGTTAATACTTCTTAGGTACTTACTTTGTTATCCCCTTCCTGCGGAACTGGCACATAATGCCACGAATCTTTTTTTCATGCACTGTCTATGGCCAGGCAATGTGCCTCTTCCCGTCTCTACTAAAATCTTTCTTATAGACATATAGTAACATCCCATAAAAAGAAATGTAAAGATTGATGGCTAAAAACATTTTTCATATCCATACAGCTAGGAATGCCTTTTTAAAGTAAATTTTGATAATTCAATGAACTTTTTGTTTTATTATTGCATTTATGGTCTGAGAGGTTCTGGTGTGTTTCCTCTGCAAATTCAACCTCCATTAAATGAGCATAACAAGATACAAAATAATTCAATAACTTGATAGAATAGTTTCTTCTTTTTTTTTTGACAAATCGGGCTCAATTTGAATATTGACCTTAACCCCTGTGCAGAATTGTGGCGGCATTGTCGCAGAACATTACTGACTTCTTACAGAAAGATTTTTCCTTTGGGAAGAAAAAAACTTTAGTTTTCTTTTCTGCAGAAATTTTTGAAAAATTTTTTCTTTTCTTCAAAATTATATTCAAACAATACTTTTCTTCAGAATTATATTCAAAAGATGCATTGGAGTTTTAAAAAAATGCTTGTGATTATTTCTGTTCTCATTTTAGAATAATGAAAAATAAAGTAAACAGTTTTAGTTATATTTTCTGCCGAAATTTTCGTTCTATTTTTTTATGCAATTATTACTATTGATTTCCACATAGTTTTTAAAATCAAATATTTTGAACACTGTATTATTTATTACAACAACTGATTCTCAAAATGAAAACACGCATTTAGTAACCCCTTTTTGACAAATCGGTTTTGCATGATTTTGCCATCGATGTTTTTTTTTTTTTTTTTTTTTTTTTACAGAAGTTACTGAAGCGGATTTCATTATTTTTTAATTTGATGATGATTTACAAAGACTAAAAAAAATAATTAGTGTCTTTTCCTCCCACAAAATGCAAGAATATCAACATAATATTAGAATTTTAAAAAAGAAGTGTTGCATATTCAATTAAAAAAAGAATTTTTTTCCTTTGAAGTTGACACTTCTGTTACTTTAAATTAGTAACATGTATGTTTGTTATTTTTAAAAGTATCTTGCCGAAAGATATTAGTATTAGAGAGGTATGTCGCAGAAAGCACGAAAAAATTCTGCCACAGTGACCTTTACTATAGATGTCGATTGAGTAAATACCTAATGCGTAAGGTATTTATTAATGAGTATTTACCCTTGTACTCGGTAAATGCCCCAAATCAGGATATTTATAGTTTTCATTTAAGCCATGATGAATTTTCTTAAATGAATTTCTAAGAATATAAGTCTTCAACTGACATAAATAAACTTGCAACTTAAAATATAACTGGACAATCTTTTTTTTTTTCCTCCAAAGCAATGGAAAAAAGTCTTCAGAGAAAAGACTTCAGAGAATATATTTAAGATCTATGAAATTATTAAATTTAATTTTAAAACAATTAACATTGCAAAATGTAACTAATTTTTGAATATAATTTAAGTGTTAAAATCTTAACTTTTTAATAAAAATGTATTGTTTATTTGTAATTAAATGTTTACTAATTGGTAAAAACAAATCTCTGTGTAGACATTTATTTATATCATATCTTGAACTATTTAAATGATTGCTTTGTTAATTGATGCTTCTATATTTCAGATGGGTAAAGAATTCATTCAATTGTTGTGCAATAGCAGTTATTTTATTGATTACTTAGAATCAGTTCTATTAGATGAACGGTTGTGTCTAAATCAGTCATCAATATTTCAAGTATTTTCTGTTTTGTTACCTAAGGTAAGAATATTATATGCTCTCTTAAAGTACCTAATTGAAAACCTATAACTGTTTATTTAATAACTAAACATGCTCAGTTTTATATATACAGTCAGACTTCTATTTAACCAACTTTCATTTTGCGAATTTCTCGGGTTTGGGATTTTTTCGAGAACAATTTAGAAATTTCTGCCTGAAATAACTTCCAAATAGCAAAGTGAATTTTCAATTTAACGAGCTTTTCATGAGATCCACTTTCTCTATTTCCCAAAATATTTCAGGACATTTCATACATGTTGATGCATTAAATGAGGAAAATGACCTTGAATTTTATTTCCAAGCCACTTAACTTTTAGAGAAAGCTGTAAAATCCCTTTCCCTTTTTGTTTGATATTTGAACAAAAAACTCAGACAAAACTAGCAGATTTTATCAGTAGCCATTTAACTTACGAACGCATGTGGTAATGTATCTTTAAAATCTCTTTTATAATAAATGCAGCTATAGTTTTATACATAAATTTAGCTTTTTTTTAGTTAAAATTGTATGTAGCATAATAGTGATGTTTTGCTCTATTCTTGTTTTCCATGCAGATTTCTATGGTTAAGATTTATAAAATAAATAGTAGATACTAGTTTACATGATAAAGGTGTATCAATCGTTATTTTAATTAGGGTGACCCGGGGTAATTCACGATCACTCTGTTTCTGGGGTAAATAATGATCACCTAAGTTTTATAAGTTACAATGCATATTTTAAAAAAATTTCAATACACTAAGGAAGCAGAAGTATTTAAATTAGAACTATAAATCAGAAAGAAACATTTTTTCCAGACACCAAAAAAGAAAAAGCATCAGATAAAAAATAATAAAAAAATCTCTAAAATAAGTTTATTCCAGGCAAGATCAAGTATACAGTTGATCAAAGTGAAAGACTATTCGTGTATCATATACACATTTTTCTTTGTGGGAATGAACTTTTGTATTTTTTAATGTCATTGAGAATCAAAATATGCTTCTGCGTCCATTAATTTAATCTTTTAGTTACTACTCAGAAGTGTTTGTGATCTCTGAAGAAATCTTTTGATTTGTACAGTGCTTTTAGTTACTGTACTTTAATATTGATAGAAGTACTTTTATTTACTGCTATCTTGAACCACTAAATAACTTTTCTTAGTTTTACATCTTATTCAGGAGACAAAATCACTAGAATAAATTTGAATAAGTGGTAGTTACCTCTAGAAAGGTCTGGATCTGACTTTCAAAAATCAATGAGGGAAATTTGCTCCCATAATGAAACAAAGAGGCATTCAAATAAATGAGTAGACGAAAACGAAAAACGAAAGTAACTCAAGATGAATTCTCATTTCAAAAATATTTGTAACAGGGTGTGAAACATTTCAAAAAAGATTTTTTTTCTTCTTGAGCATATCAATTGTGACCATGCATTGCGCAAAAAGGTGAGAAGAGTGATTTTTCACAACTGTGTCGTTCCGTAATCCTCTTTGGTCGTCTGATACATAAGTGCTAATTGTTTTACATGTTGCATGAACTATTCAAAGCAGGGCATTGTTAAAAAATGCTTAAATGTGCTTATTTTTGATTTACATTTTATAAAAGCCGTGAAAGGTGCCTTTTTTTATTCGGGGTTTCTAAAAAGTGCTTAATTTTCTATCTTTTAAAAAAAGAGATTTTTTCTTTGCCATGTCGATTGTCGTCTTAAATTACAAAAAAATTGCATGATTTTCACAATTTTTTCTGCGATATTTATTAGAAACTAGTTATTTTACCTTGATTATGTAAAATTTAGAAAATGTTTTTGAATTTTATTGATTTTTATATTTATAAATTAAGAACTTTAAACAATAGAAAACGATAATTTTTATTGCTACACAGATAATTAAATATGATTATGTTTTTTTAATTATAATTTTTTTTTTTTTGAAAGTGATTAAAAATATTTTTTGAGTGCGTAAAAAGCACTTAAAACATGCTTATTTTTTGTTGAAAAAATCTAGCTACTCACCCTGCAATGGTTTCCAACTATAGATAATTAGATCTAATTATTTATCGATCATAACTACAATCCTTGAACTTATCTTCGGAATCATACAGTAATTAAATATTTTCCTGTGCATCTAGAGCTGTTAACAATTTCAGAACTTTAGATCTTCAATTTATTGATTTCATTGTATCAATTGAAATTTAATCATTATTTTTCTCTTAATAGGTTTCTGAACAAGTTATTAATGACCAAATGCTTTCCCTTGTTTCATCTCTTATGACGTCTTTTGTGAAATCATTTGAAGAAACAGAATTGACAAAGCAGGCTTACAAATTAAATGGAGTATGTGATGTCATATTTAATACACTTAATTTAATACACAGAGTGAGATTCAGAGCAAAAAAGAAAAATTGAAAGGGTGAATGATTAAAATTTTCCCCTGAGTGGGAAAACGTACATATTCAGGGTTCGTGCGGTCCTAAAATGTCCTAAAAAAGTGCTAAAATTTTTCCCCAACTTTTTTAGGGCCTAAAAAGGGCTAAATTTTCTTCTGAGTGCTAAAAAAGTGCTAAATATTTTTTATTTCGGCGTTTCGAAATTTTTTTTGAGCGATTGGTTTCGCGCCATTTTCGGATTGTTGCTAATCCCGTAGAGGATGCGACGTTGCATTGAGTTCTTGTAGAAGGGGTTAAGAAACCGGGTAGAAGCTGCATGGGGTAAGGGAGATAAAAAGAAGAATGGAATGGAATGCAATTCTTTATCGTCCACGGCAAGGTCGAAGGTCATCCATGTAGTTTGATTCATCGTAACTCCTCTTTTTAATATCGGCCTTCTCTGTATTTATTAATATTTTTTTTATATTTACTTTGTAAATAATGGGGAAATGTGTTTTTAACACATTATGGACGAAAGACGAAAGATTCAAAGACTGGCTTTGTTCTTCAGACAATCGTCACAAAGCTAAGTGCCGTCTTTGCAATAAAGAGTTTGATATTGCCGGACAGGGCGAAGGACAAGTGAAGTCTCATATGAAAGGTAAGTGATCGACTTTTTATATTTCTAATAATTTCGTTCATTGGTATAATATTTTTTAATTATATTTCCTCTTCCTCTCCCCCCACCTCGAACGAACAAAAGTGTATCAACCGCGTGTTTTTATGTTTGATGACATTATCGAATTTATAGTTTTATTTTGAATTATCTTGTTTTTTTTTATTTTAAAGAAATTTTGTTAGTGAATAACAATTTTGTTCCTTGTAAAAGTAAGGTGGAATTTTCAGCGAATATGAGCTTTGCTTTATATTGAAAATATAAAAAGAAAGTTTCTAAACAACGAATTTTATACTATCGTTTGCTCTAAAATTGTTTTTCTAATTTCTAACATTTATTCTATACGCATAATTTTTTAAAAAGATATGGGTTAGGGATCAATGAAAGACTGTATGACGTCATCGGAATCCGAAACTAATTTTGACTCGGAATGAACTTGCTTGTCTTGTGTAATAAAATTAAGCGTGTTCTTTAATAAATTGATTTGAGAATACGCATCATTACCTTGGACATGCTCGCGCTTTGTTAATCTTTTAAATAAAAAAGATCGAATTTCTTATTTTTGGCTGTTTTAATTTCAGTAGTACGACAGGACATCGATCAGTTATGTTGTTTGTGAAAACGATCACTTAGCTTATATTTTTTGTGCAAAATATTTTAATAATTCTTTTCTTCATTTTTATTACGCTTATAAATTGGAATTCAGTGGATGTTTTATTATAACTTTGTGTTTTTATTTTATAGCCTGGTTGTTATAGATACGCATTAATTGTTTTTCTGATAGTTTAAAAAAATCCCCGACGTTTTTCGTTCATTTTTCTTATATCCCATTTTCAACATTTCGACTATTATGCGTCGCCGCTTTTCTTATTTTATTCAAGTAAATTAATATCCTTTATCAATGAATAAGAATAAGAACACCAATTTAAATATAAGATGCTTCATTCTTATTATATTAAATATTTAAAGTATTCTATTTGTAACAGGGATGAGAATTTTCCTCTTAATGCCTTTCTATATTGTTTTTACTAGCATTTCTTTATTTTCGGATCGTCAAAATTGTAAAATTCGATTGTGTGGTAATGGACAAAATTAATCCGACGTCTTTTTGGTCGGGAAAAAAAATAAATTCGGCACATGAAATTGAATTTTATTTAAATATGTATTGAAAGATAATACTTCGAAAATAAACTATCAATAAAAATCTCGGAAAAAAAAAAAGAATTTAGATGATTTGAATTCAGATTTCATGGTTCTTGAGGAATGAATTAACAGTTCTTTGCGATCGTAATACACTCAGAAAATGAAATAATCCGAATCCTCCGAAACAGAAATAATCGTTTTTTCTACAGCTCGAGATCATTGTTCTCATTTTTTTTTTTTTTTTTTTTTTTACATAACATTTAGTTACAAAAGACGCTCATCCCGCAAAAAAAAGAAAGAAAGCTAACAAGGAACTGCAGAAAAAAAAATGAACAATTAATGCTAAGAAACTAACAATGAATAACTGCAGAAAAGAACCAAACAACTAAAAAGGATTAAAAAAAAAAAAAAAAAAAAAAACAAGTTAACAATTAACAAAAAAAAGTAACAGTTAATGACAAATATAAAGATAAATTAATCGAATAAAAAAAGCAAAAGGGATAGAATTCATTTTGTACACCACGTGGTAGGGTGTACAAAATGAATGTCAACAGGGTGTGGCCAATTTATGGTCAAACGGGAGAGGGAAATCTGAGGGGGGGGGGCACAAAGCAGTAAAGCACAGCTGTCAGTTTCTCCCAACTTGCATTTCTTTATTTTGTTCATTGGAAATGGAAATGTTTTTACTTTTTTTTTCTATGTTTCTTTTTAAAAGATAAAATATAGTTATTTATTTCAAGAAAAAAAATTTCCAAATAAAAAGAAAATATGACTTTTTTTTTTCTTTCTCGTATCAATAAAAATATCTTTAGGGAGGGGGAAAAAAAAAACGGTCGTATTAAGTGCCGAATTAAGGGTCCCATACTGTATAAAAAAATATTTTTTAAATAACTTTTTTTAATGGCTAAAGAAGTCTTAAAATTTTAACTTGTACCCATAAGAAGTACTCATATTTTTAACTTATAAATCATGAAAAATAGTATTTTCTTTTATATTATATATTTATTATATGTATAGATTTTTGGAAAATAAAATGCTGTAAGTGTAAGATAAGGGAAAATAGATTTTGTCCTGTTTTTTTTTTTTTTTTTTTTTTAAATTTAAATACTTGCCACTAATAAAATAGGTAATTGTATATTATAGCAATAGGATAGCATCATTTTCTTTGGATTGTGAAATTATTGTTCTGTGGATTAACTTAAATGACCCCGGGGTGTACCGTTTTTTATTAGGTCTACTTTAGCTTTGTGCTTTTAATTTATAATTGTTTGTAGTTAATTTTTTTTTTAAATTTTCTATTATCTTATTTTTATTCTATTTCATATTTAAGCCGGTTTACCCGTGAACATAGATTTTAACCCTCTTGCTGCGTAACTTTTTTTTCTTGAAATTTAAAAAAAATTAATTTTAGAATTTAATTAAATTTTAATGCTTCATATTTTAGGAATGAAGCATCAACAACTGTTCAATGCCATGAAGACCAAAGCAATTTCAATGAATGAGTTTAGAAAGGTTGTTCCCTCCACTAAATCCTTAAATTCTGTTGCCTCTTGCTCTACTGCTGCCTCCAGCTCTTTAGAAGATTCTTGGGCTTTGGGGAAAGAAGTTCTTTCATCTGAAATTTTATGGGTTTTGAAAGTTGTCGAAAGCCACTACTCCTACAATTCTTCCAAAGACACTGGAAAATTATTTAGTGCAATGTTTCCAGACAGTTCAATAGCACGTCAATTCGCCTGCAATGAATCTAAGTGCAGATATCTCTGTCATTTTGGACTTGCTCCTCATTTTAGCATGCTACTTCTGAAGTGCATTGATAATGCCAAGTTTTATACATTGCTTTTTGATGAGTCTTTGAACAAAGCGACGCAGCAGAAGCAGTTGGATATACATATCCGCTTTTGGAACTCAGATAAGAACATTGTAGAGACGCAATACTTAACATCAGCATTTCTGGGCCATTCTACAGCAGATGACCTTTTAGCCTGCTTTTATGCATCAGTCAAAAATTTAGACCTGAAGAAATTATTGCAGATTTCTATGGACGGTCCTGCTGTTAATTGGAAGTTTTATAATAGTATTCAAGAAGATTTGTTAAAAGAACATGGTGTTCAATGTATTTCAATAGGAAGCTGTGGGCTTCATATTTTAAATAACGCATTCTACAAAGGTGAATCTGAAACAGAATGGCTCGTTGGTTCCATCCTGAGCTCAATCTTCTATCTTTTTAAAGATTCACCAGCAAGAAAAGAAGATTTTATTAATCAATCAACTGAGAGCAAATTACCACTAAAATTTTGTAACCACCGTTGGCTGGAAAATGCACCTGCAGCTGAAAGAGCAATATTGATTTGGAATGATCTAAAATCTTATGTGAAAAATGTTGAAAGTGGCAAGTTTGGTAAAGTGAAGTGTAAATCCTTTTTAACTTTACAGGAAGCAACAAAAGACAAATTAATTCTTGTTAAGCTGAACTTTTTCTTAAGTGTGTCAGAGCTAGTTTCACCATATTTGAAACTGTATCAAGCAGATCGGCCACTTTTACCATTTTTTGCTGCAGATATTCAGAATTTGGTATTACATAGTGTGCAATTATATAACATTCTGAAGCCAGAATCTATAGAAAACTTAAATTCTCTAGAGAAACTGTGCCATTTTAATTTTTGTGATGAAAAGAATTATGGCTCTCTGACAAAAATCAGTATAGGTTTTAAAGGCGACCAAATTTTAAAACAGCTGTTGGCCTCAAAAGTTATTTCTGACCAGGATCATATGAATATAAAGAAAGATTGCAGAAAGTTTATCACCAAAATGTTGGAAAGTTTACTAGAAAAATGTCCAATAAACTATTCTGTTGTAAGAAATGCTGCTTGCATCAATCCAAAATTAATGTCAGAAAACAAAAGTAAGTGTGTTCTAAAAATGAGAAACATATTAAATTACTTGAGTCAAAAAAAGAAAATTGAGGAAAAAGATTGTGACAAAATTAAACTGCAATTTGTAGACTTTTTAGACAGAATTGTTAAGTGCAATTTAGTAGAATTTAAACGTTTTAATGAAAAAGAAACAAGGCTGGACACATTTTTGCAGAGTTATGTTGGTGATGACAAGAACTTTGCAGAACTGTGGTATGTTATGCAAATAATAATGACATTGTCCCATGGACAAGCGTCTGTTGAGAGAGGATTTTCTGTGAATCGAAATATTGAAGTTGAGAACAGAAAAGGGGATTCATATATAGCACAACGTGTTATTTGTAACTATATAAAACAAGTTGGGGGTATATTAAATGTCCCTATATCTAAAGAACTGCGGGTGTCTGCTGCCAGTGCACGTTCTAAATATCGAAGTTTTTTAGACGATCAAAAAAAATTGCTGAACATCAGTGAAAATAAGAGGAAAAAGGAAGAGGACATTTCATATTTAAAGCAAAAAAAAAGTTTTTTGATGAAAGATTGCGAAGAATCAGAAAAGGAAATAGAACTTCTAACTAATGAAGCAGAAGCTAAGAGAGATATAAATTTGTTCATAAAATCAAATAATTTGAGGAAATCCCTTTCTCAGAAAAAAACAAAAATAGTGGAATTAGAAGCTGAATTATTGAAGAAAACTGCTGAATAAATCTTTTCTGAGTAGTTAAAAAGGAACTAAATTCCCTTTTTATTTATTATGCAGTTCATTTGTGCAATTAAAATTCTTCCATTTTCTGTCTGAAACAAATAAATGTTATGTTTGTATGTGTATATTTGTTTTTTGTTCTTGCTTTACACCATAAATTGATGTCTTATGTTCTGTGTTTTAGGCTTTGTTAGGGGAGCGTGTTGTACCTTGCGACGCTTTTCATATTTAGAATCTGGTTTAATATCTTAAAAAATATTTAAATACATTGTAACATTTACACGTAATAAAATACATTGTAATCCGTAATTAAATACATTGTAATCTATTTTAAAAAAATGCATACACTTTGAAAATAGAATATTGTCAGCCATAGAAGTTAGTTACAAGCTCTGCCAAAGTCTTGTTGTACCTTGGGCCATCTTATATGTACTTAAAACAATTTTGTGCTAAACAATTAAATATGTACTAAAACAATATGTACTAAAACAATTAAAAAAATTTTAAAGGTTATTTTTTTTACATTGTGCTAGTTCTAATTGTTCAGTTTCATACTGTTCTCTAGTATAACTCATAACTTCACCTTAAAATTGTGTAACACTTTATTTGTAAATTTTTAACATAATGTACAGATTAATTATGTAATTTTTACTTCATGAAACACTTTATTTGTATATTTTTAATATCATGCATAGATTAATTATGTTATTTTTATTTTACATCAAGTGCTAATTTTTTTTTTTTAGTCATAAAAAAGTGCTAAAAAAGTCCTAAATTTTTTTTGAAACAATTGAGCAAGAACCCTGATATTGTTTTTTTAGGTGTGGCTAGAGGGTTGTTATGGCTTGTAGTGTCTGAAATGTTACTTATTTTGTCTAATTATTATTTACATTAAAATCCTTATTTACAACTAAAACCTTTCTCACAGTTTCAAAACTTTCATCACTCTTGAATTCTAGCAGGGTTGGGGTTTTGGACGTAAGTTTTACTGTCTTAAAGTGTCCAAAATCTTGAACTTTAGTAAAAGGTAAAAATTCTATAAGTGTAACTATTGCACTCATAATAATTTCTTGTATAAAAAGTATCAAATATTTATTAATATATTTGCTTTACCTTAGTAAAGCAAAATATTATAATATGAAAAAATTTATAAGTTTTCAAGCTCCGTAATTCATTAAACAACAAAAGTGAAAAACTTTAAATATGAATAAATATGCTTTTAATGCTAATAAATTATGTTGTTGCATAAAAATAAATAAGGCAATATTTAAAAAATAATAATAAACTTTTTTAATGAAACAAAAGCTTGTCTACATTCTGTTTATTGTTTAAAAATTAACCTTTTATTTTTCACACTATTTTTTTTAAATTGTGACATAATTTGGACAAAAGGGTTTTGGACAGGACTGTTTAAACTGTGGATGAATCCATTTTGTCCTAAACCTTGCCAACTCTGAATTGTAGTCTTCTGGCATAATTTTATAATTGTATTATTTTAAATGTTTAATTGTTATTTATTTTTCAGGACTTGAGAGCTTTGTGTCTTATCTTCTCTGTGGAGCCACCCAATGAAGTTCCTACCGAATTCATAAAAATCATGAATCGCTTAATTGAAATCTGTGATCAATTCATCAAATGTGAAGATTGTGATAACAATGAATTAAATGTTGTAGATAATGAAAAAATTCAAGACAATAAAGGTAAGGATTCTCTGTGTGTATTTCTATAAAACTAAATTATTTAACTAACTTACTTATTGCAGGTGGTACAGTTTTACTAGGTACCAACTATACTGCTATCGGTACCACTAGTATATTTGGTATCTAACTATAAATATAATGTAATCAAATAATTATCTAAATAAAATTAGATATTTTTTTAAAAAATTAATATTCTCAAGGATTAGTTTAAATTTTAAGAAAATAAACTTTACCGACTTCATACAATTTAACTGAATGAATAAAACTTTTAAGTACAGTTCTAAATTTCATTACCAAATTAGATAACAAAGATTACTATAAGATACCCAATATATTAAATTACTTACCAAGTATACTAGTGGTTCTGATATTAGTATATTTAATATCTAATTATTGTGTAAATTGACACATTCTTGAAACCACAT
The DNA here is from genome assembly GCF_982258835.1 of Parasteatoda tepidariorum. Lineage (NCBI taxonomy): Eukaryota > Metazoa > Arthropoda > Arachnida > Araneae > Theridiidae > Parasteatoda > Parasteatoda tepidariorum. Next base: position 4,116,402 of record NC_141757.1, on the reverse strand, counting down.
CTTAATTGTGTGGTAATAATATAGTTACTGTGAAAAGTGCTTTTTTCAGCTTCTCGAAAGAGATAAGTACAAGTACTTGAGAAAATTTCTGGATTGTAGTAAATTTTGACTATCATGAGTTAGTTTTGAGCTATGTTGTGCAAAATGATGCTGGATGTAGTTCATCTTTATTTTGATAAGATGAATTGCTAAAAATGTGTTTTGCTTAATCTTATAACATAAAGCCATCAGCAAGAACAAAATAAAATAGTAAATAAATTTGAAATTATTTTATCTGTAATTATTGTAGCTTTAGACACAGACCATACACATGGCTTAAGACATAGACCTAGGCCTGGTCGGTAGGGTGCTGGGCCCATGTCTGAGAGTTCGTGGGTTCGAACCCCGCGGGCCAAAGTAAAGTGTAGTAAAGTGACTGATGCACGTTAAATCTGTCGAGTCGCAAAAGTCCTCTATGTTCCCATAACAAATCAATACCTCTGGAGGTACTAGATTGGAGATCGATCGTTCTCTGATTCAATTCAAAATTACGATCTGTGAACGAATGAATGGATGTATGAATGGGTCCGCCTTATAAACTGGTGTGACGTATGATGTGGCGAAGTCGAATTCTTGGCCATAGATGGCGCCACTGAAAAACAAGAATCGCACGCTCTGCCTTAAATTTGCTCGGTTTCACCAAGCAAACTTGCCGTGTGGCAAGCGGCATTAGAACCAACCAAGACATAGACCAACATCTATGTCTTCCAGTTTATGCATGATTTTAGCATGTTTTCAGTACTAATTTATTGCTTGTTTACTTTTTCTTCACTCTGTATAAAGAATTGTATTTAGAATTGAAAATGACCTTCATAATAAACTTTGTGTCTATCTTGTAACGAATCAAGCTATATTAAGAAACAGTTTTTTTATTTAAAATAAAGCTAATTTATTTAACAAAACATTAATGAACAAAATTAAAGTACCTGTAATGGGGTAGTAATAACCGTGCAAAAAATATATATATAAAATCCCATAACAGGTTAGTATAAACCTCAAAAACTATCTTCTCAAAAATCAACAACTCTCTGATGTTCCATAAAGATCTTGTTATATGTTTCGTTTATTCATGCTTTTGTTAGCCTTATATTTTTTAATGTTTTTAGACTTTATTATCTCAATTTTTTAATATTTTTACTCTTTATTATCTCAATTTTTTAAAAAACATCTAATTACATTCGAATTATTATTTTAATTTTATTAAGTATGAGTTCTGACGTTAGAATCAAATATCATTAAATTTATATAATCAATTTGGTGCTTTTTTCTCGTGATTCATTTTGTTACATTTGTTTAATATTTTTCCAATAATCTTTGATAGAATAAACTGCTAAAAATGTGTTATGCTTAATCTTATAATCTAAAGCCATCGGCAGGAACAAAATATAATAATAAATTTTAAAAAATTGAAATTATTTTATCTTTAATTATTGGGGTTCTAGACATAGACCAACATCTATGTCTTCCAGTTTACGCATGTTTTCTGTACTAATTTGTTGATTGTACACTTTTTCTTCACTCTGAATATAGAATTGTATTTAGAATTAAAAATAAAACATTTCCCTTCAAAATAAACTTGCATACCTGCCAAGTCTCCTGTTTTTTAATGAAGACTCCTGTATTTTGCGACTATCTCCTGTTTACCTGTATATTCTCAAATTTCTACGTACTTGAAGAAAATTTTGGAGATAAAATCTCCGCTGATGGTGCAATAACCAGTACTGCAATATGTTGAGTGTAAATAAATAATTTTTTTAAACAATTATAAATAATTGTTTAAAAAATATTTCTTTAGATTAAGTGTTATATACATATTTTTTACTTCGCTAAATGTAAGTGCTTATATTATTTCCAATTTTGAATTTCTCTTTTTGCTTACATGATGTATCATAACTTTACTCGTAGCCTAAAAAATGTTGCTAGTGAAATCTATGTTACTTTATTTCTCCGTTGGCAGGTGTGACTTTGTATCTATCTCAATTTAAAAAAATTTAAAAAACACCTAATTACATTCAAATTATTATTTTAATTTTATTAAATATGAGATCAGAGACCAGAATCAATTGTCATTAAATTTTTATAATCAATGAAGTGCTTTTGATTCATTTAGTTACATTTGTTTAATATTCTTTATTCTTTCTTCTCAGAGGAAGAAGCAACAACATCAGCAGATGACCAGCGTGCAATAAAACGTCAGAAACTAAATTCTCCCGGAAGTTCGCCTAAAAACGAGGACAACAGCGAGCAGTGGGCTGAATTGCTCTTGAAATCGGCCTCTAAGCTCGTCTCTATCCTCCAAGGTGATGACAGCTGAGATATGTGCGACGTTAGGAACATGAACACTTTCAATTTGAGGCTGAAAACATGTCTTGTATCTGTGATCTCAAGCTATTGCCATTCTGAACACCCCTTATCCCCCCCCCCCAAAAAAAAAACACATTGGGTACTAGCTTGACATTCTGTCCTAAATAGTGAAATGTAATAATAAATAAAGACTCTTTATGGGATTTGAGTCCTATGCCAAAGAACATTGAAACATTGCCAGTAATTACGTGACACTCGAGCTATTGGATTGTAAATTCGTTATTTTAAACTGGCCAATGAGAGGGAAATGTTTTTATTGCGTCTTGGTGATTTGTATAAAATAAAAAAGAGACTACTACTTCTAATGGAGATTATAAAAAAACACTTTCATTTTCAATGTTGAATGTAAGAATATATATTTGTTATTTGTGCATTTTTTTTTTTTAGGGAATTGTTCTAATTTAAAAATTTATATTAATTCTGTCTCTCTTTCAAACACATATTTTGGAAAATTATTTCATTGCATATTGTTTTTAGGTTTATTTTGAGACGAATAAACATGCTGTTTGTTGAAAAATTTTATGTCGATCTATTTTTATGTGTTGCAATTCTGAATTCTTTTAATAAACTTTTTAAAATAATTTATTACTATACTATTAAATATTTTTATTCTAAACATATGTTAATATAATCATCATTATCATCAATGGCTCGACTGCAGAGGGTGGGATTTGGCCTTCTTGATAAGTTTTTTCAATGCTAACCTTTTTCCCGCAACCGTTTCCAGTTTTTACAGGGTGCATAGCGTTTTTAAAAAGTGCTTATTTTTTATTTACGTTTTTTAAAAGCCCTTTCAGGTGCTTTTTTTAATTCGGGGTTTGTAAAAAGTGCTAAATTTTTCTATCTTTTAAATAGAGATATTTTTCTTTGCCTTGTTGATTGTCATTCTAAATTGCAAAAAAATCCATGATATTCATAATTTTCTCTGCAATATTTAACAGAAACTAGTTATTTTATGTAAAGTTTTGGAATTTTATTTTTATGAATTAAGAACATTAAACAATAGGAGAAAAAATAATTATTACTGTGCAGATCCTAAATATGATTTTTTTTTTTTTTTTGGAAAGTGCTAGAAGTACTTAAAAGATGCTTCTTTTTTGTTAAAGAATCTGGCTAAGCACCCTGTTTTAAGACCAAAAGGTCTTTTTCTAGGCCATCTATCCATCTCAAATTCGGCCTGCCTCTTTTTCTTTTGCCAACTGGTCTAGCATTGAAAACTCTTTATGTGATACAGTCTTCATCCATTCTGATAACATGGCCTGCCCATTTTATTCTTTGTTTTTCATTTAATGGAGTTAATAATGTCAGGTTCATTATAAGAGTGATAAAGCTCTAATCGTTAATATAATAGAAAATCTTTATAACCCAAGTCTAAACTTTTCAATGTACAGAGTTTTGTGTTCATAAATTAACCTATGGCAAGATAACAAATTAATAGTAGTAATGTTTCAAAACAATTTTTAAATACTTAAAAAAATATGCATTATTTACAAAAAAAAAATTTTTAATTAAGAGCATTTGAAATAATATCTAACAAATTTATCAATTTTGGTTTGTATTAGAGCTTAATTATAAGTTAACTATAAGTTAATGTGTGCATTATATAGATCTTCTACTTTGTTTTGTACTTTGGCAAGATTATTTTCTAATTGTTAAAATTTCCCCCCATCTTTATCAACATTTTTTTTATATAATTTTACATCTATAAATTTATAATAAAAATATTTAATGTTGACTAATATTATATATTCGTTTATTATATTTTTCAGAATCTGTGCTTTTAAATTTAATTGCAGCTTCTCTAATTCACTGAAATTAATACTGAAAAAAATTTCATTCTCATTTACAATGAAAAATTTTAAAATTAATTTCTTATTGGTTTGAATTAAAATCAACTTAAATGGAATAATTAATAATTTTTTTTTTTTTTTTAAATAAAAATCACTGATCTAACCTATTTAAAATAAGTATGTGAAATTTCGGTTACATTGATTTAATTATTTTCATAAAATTATGTCTTCAGTTAGAAGTATTATTATATTTTAACCTCAAAAATATGTTCAAAAATATTCAATTGTTAATTATATAAGTTTGCAACAGATTATAAAGACTTTTGATTCGAACTGATTCCCAGAAAGCTGAAATTGATTTTATTTCACTTTGGACATCCCAAACAAGAATTATATAAGTGGGCAAACAGATTATGAAGTCAGCTTAACTTTTGAAAATTTTAAAAAAAAACTACATTTTCAGCCCTTTTTTTAGTTTTTGCCACATAACAGCTAAAAAAGTGCAAATTTAACCCTACAAGAATTAAGATGAATAAATGCTATCTGAAATGATATTCTTAAATATTGATTTAGGTTTAGAGGTTTGGACACAATCAGTAATCAAAACTAAGAATTGTTTCGCTTTGCTGAAAAAATTTTGCCCCCACTTTCAAAAGCTATGAACCGTAAATGCCATCCCAATTTTTAAAAAAAAATGCTTGGTATGAATGTATAAAATTCTGCTTTCAGAGAGCTTTACTCATTTTTACACATTAAAACAAGCAAGAAAACAGAAATGATCACAGTTCTTTTTTTCGCATATTGTAAGAGGAATGGGATTGTTTTTCTAATTTTAGTTTATGATTAGCCAAAGTGTTCTAGGAATTGCGGGTGTTAAAAAAGTGTATGTTTTGTTTTATGCTTTATTTTCACATTCAATTAAAGTTTAATAATTTATTTCTAGTTTTCACATAGGCCGGATAAAGCCTATATCATTTAGTGACCAATTTGAATATTTTTTCTGAGTTCTCTAACAAAGCAACAAGAAGTTATGAAAATTGGTTCTTTTCAGGCAATTTAAAATGCTTATTGCTCAGAAAAAATACTAATGAATTACAAGAAAGCTACATCATCAATGTTTTATGCAGTATAGCAAAAAAAAAATAAATAAAAAAACTTTGATAGCAAATTAAGTACAAAAGAAATATAATAGTATTAATAAAATATATCTAATAATATATAAATACAATTAATAATATGCAAATAATTAGAAATATGAAAAAAAAAGGTAACAGCAAAAGAGTTTTTTAACGTTTTTGCCGACTGAGTACTTTTTCTCTTTAATCCAGTGATTTTTTTTTTTTTTAAATAGAATTAAATCTATATCTTTTTAAAGGAATCATCGATGATTATTCTATTGAAATTTACAAAGCATTTTATGAAATTTTTAAAGCTTTAACATTTATTGTTTGAAAATTTCAATCACCAAAATTATGTAAGTACTTACCAATGTAAAATACAGCATTTAATGACTCTAAATATTTTAAAATTTTTTTAGATAACAAATTAAAAACCAAGTAAAAATTTATTTTAAAAAAATTATATTGAATATGGATTCCTTCGCTATGAAAATCCTAAATTTAAAACTTGGTTACACAAACCCTGTTTTTTTTTTTTTTTAACTGGAACATAAATATTTTTAAGGCCAGGCCCGACTTAGCGTAATTGGGGTCCAGGGCAAAAACTTCAGTAATGAAGAACTGAACTTTATGGAGGTATTTTCACCTCATTATAGATAACAAGAAAATTTACTAGAACCTAAAATCCTCCCCCAATGGTCAGACGAAATAGCTTTCGGGCCATTTTATTGATTTTCTGACAGTTCTATGTCTATTATGCCGAATGCAGTTTTCTGATTGTTAACTTTCTCATCTATCTTCCAAAAATTCATATCCTTGCTGACATAAAGGTAATAGTCAGCTAAATTTTCGCAATTAAGCCAGTCAGAAGCCTGTATTTTTGTAAACATATTGAATTTTGCGATAGGTAAATTTGTCCCCATAATTGCGAAGATTTAGTTGAATTCGGCCTTAGAAAGCCATGAAGTTACGAAATATAGATTGTGTTTATTCGATAGATTAATGAAGAAGCTAATATAAAACTGACGGATTTTACACTGAATTGATATTTTGTTAAAAAAAAAATTTCTTTAAAGAAGGATACTTAAAATAAACTTTCTACTTGATTTGGGGTCCCGGGGTAACTGCCCCGTTTGTCCCTACCTTAGTCAGGCTCTGTGTAAGGCATGCACCAAACTCAAATAGCTTTCTTTTGACCACCAAGAGAGCTTTTATGAACACTTGCTATTGTTAGTAGAGATTGTAGCTCTGAGTGGTACTATAAACAATTAAAAATAAAAATGCATATAAGATTAAATATCCAATAAAATGTTAAATGATTAATAAAAATATTTATATAAAAATTGTAGAGCATGATATTTCATTAAAATAAAAATGAATTGGACTCTTATTTCAACATTTTTATACTCATTTGTATGATCATTGATAATTTCCAGAGCAATAATAAAGGAATTATGAATATTAAGTAGAAAGAAAGAGTAAAAAACCATGTGCTCCGCAACTTAGTCCAAAATTTTATTAAAAAATTTATTTCTTTGTAAAAAATACTGTTGAGGGGTACAAAGTGAAATTCATATTTACCTCTAACCTTTCCTATCAAGTTCAAAATCTTATAAATACGGTTCGTTTCCATTAAGAAAAAAGTTTTTCCAAAAAATCTTTTGTTACTACAATTGGCAGAGTTCATTTACATTTTAAAATAATTGCAGAATATTACACATTGAAAATTGGATGAAAAATAACATGCAATAGCATTGAATTAAGTGCACAAACTATAGTAAGTGAATTTCATCCCTCATCTTTTGCCCCAAAAAAATAAGTGGAAAAAAAACCCAATAACATAAACCATAATTATTCTTTAAACTAATTTCAAATGAAAAAATATAACTATAAAATTCTGTAATGCAGAAGTAGTAATAATAAGATTTATTTAAAAATCAAACAAGTAAATTATATATGCACAGCAAAGTATGAATAAAAAAAATTTCTATAAAAGTTATACTCTATAATTTAGTTTCATTATAAAAAAATTATGCATAAAGTAGATGAAATATTTAAGATAGCTAATCTTTTTTTAGCTTAAAAAATATAGGCATACTTTGTAAATGAATATGCTGTACTTTTTTCCATTTCTTACAGCAAACTAGCATTTTTCTTATAAAATCAAAGAATAATTATTGATGATTGACATATAAACTTGATTCTTTACGACCCTCTAAAGCTAAATTATTTTTTTTTTTTTTTTGGTATCCCCATTTTCATATATTTCAGAAGTGGTATTGTAGGAACAAGAAAAATTTCTTTTTTATTTAATAGTTTAATTTTTTCATTAACACATTAAAATATTTGTCTCAAGTTTTTGGAATTCCCATTAGCGATAGTCAGTAATAAGAATAAACCAAGAGTGGCTTTGGATTAATAAAACAGCACCTTTACTGCTTCTCATCTTTTAATTTAATAACACACTTATCAGCTCTTTTTTTTTTCTTTAATTATTATTATTTGCATAGTATAGTATAAATATTCATTAACAAGAGTTTCAAGACTTTTTTAAGATTTCTTTAAAAACTAAAAATCTTTTCAAAAGTTTAAAAAATGCAACATTTTCCCTGCAATACCGAACATATAACAAATTTCCATTTTATAGCCTTTATTTTTTATTAAAAAATATATACTATATAATTAAACTCTTAACTTTGCTGCCCTAATGTACTATTAGTCAATTGCGAGATGAGAAATTCTTTATTTCTATTTTTAAACTCTGATTATGATGTTTTACTCTTTAATAGATCTTTCGGGGAAAATTTAGTTGCTAAAGTGGAAAACACAGTTGTTTAAAGTAATTGCCTTGGCTGGAGCTCCAGGGGTTGAAATAAAGAAAAACTTAGTGCAAAATATTTTTATTAATATCAAATAGCAGGTGAACAAACAGAAATTTGAATAATTACGAGAAGGAAGTAAAAGGAAAGTCTGAGCATCTACTAACTGTTCAGATGGCTCTGTGGTTGCTACAGTTTTTATTTATAAATCATGAATCTTTAAGGTTTAATTTATTTTTGTATGATTTCTAAGATAGAAAAAGTAAAAATAAATTTCAAATCATTTTTGATAAATGACAAGAAGCAATAAGAATATAAAAATAAGGAAACTTAAGAAGAGAAAAAAACTCTGACAACTTGAGATGTTCATCTTCCCTGTTGTTGCATTCCGGTAAGAAAATTTTTTTAGCATAACACTAATAGCAACATTTTCACTGAAAATAAAAGCACTGCAAATTCGAAGAAACATTTAATTTCCTAATACATAACATTGTTCTGTGGTTATGTTTTTAGTAGAATATAAAATGCTTTCAAGTATATTGCACCCTTTATTTAAATTATAAAAATAATGAATTTAATAAAAAAATGAAGCATTATTTTCATCAATCCTACTACCATGAAAATAACATTAAAAATTCTTTTAAATTTCAAAGTAATTTTGTGTATTCAGTATTGCTTATTTTGTGGAAAAGGACAGATTCTTCAACAAATTACCTTCAAATAGAAGATTGTCAGACAAATCTCATTTTCAATGTTTATATTCTTACAATTGAAAATTAAGTTATTATAATACTGATATATATTTTTCCTGAACCGTACATTTGAATTTAACATTTTCTTTTCTCTAACTAATGGTAAGGATATCGTTTACATGAAATTTTGTAAAATGTGATCAGAGTTTTAACCCTTCACTAAGACTGTAATAAATATATTTACCAGTAATATTTAAATTTTCCATGATAAACTATCTTACCACATTTGTACTGTCATATCTGCTACTTACTTCAGAAAAGAAAAATAACAATGAAAAATTGAATTTATAATTAACTTAAGATAATTATTACCATTTCACTTTAAAAATTAATTTAAAAAGATTAATTTTGAGATTGAAAATTGTAAATATTCTTAACTATTTATTAATATGTGCTGTTATATCAGGGGTTTGTCATGGTTTTTCTGAGATACCTATTTTGTGAAAATTATATTAAAAAATCAACACAAAAATATGGACTTTTTGTTTCCTACGGAATACAAAACTAAAATTTTAAGAAAAAGTATTTTGTGAAACTACCGTTTTTCTGAAAGTTGAATTTGTGAAGGTAACGCTAAACGGTAGAAAATTTGGCATGGACAGACCCCTGTATGTGCAATATTTATGGTGGTATTTGATAGACCTGTAAACAAGATCGGCAACAACAATCTTCTTACGCATTGACTTCATGGTCCTTACAAATTATTGATATTATGTAACCACATTTTAGCTATAAATCCCAGATAAAAAAAAATATTGACAGGTAATCTCAATATGTACGAAAATAAAAAACTTTATTAGACACTAATTATTGTAAATTATCAAGTAAATAGTAAAGAAGAATAATTACACACAAAGCGGCATTTATTTTAGTTGTCACAAAGTATTGCTATACAGTAGGACATCCTCTATTCTATTATTAAGATTTAGTAGAATAGAATCATAACTCCATACAGCGCTACCTATTATTACAATTGAATGCAAGAGTTTTTCACCAAAGCTCTCCGTCTTTTTCTTTAGAAGGTACTTCGATCACCCTCGGCCGGTCGATGATCCTAGCGTTGCGATTGCCTTTCTCGACGATGCCGATAATCCAAGCGGAAAAGCCCTCTTGTTTTTCGATTTCTTTGCAGTACGCAGCCGCCTGCTCGCGCGGCAAACAGATTAAAAGACCCCCGGAGGTCTCTACGGAATGTCCTTGCAATAGTTGAAAGGTACTACCACAGGCTTTAGCGATAGCTGCCATTTTCGCAATGACAGGAAGATTATGGATTACAAAAGACACTTCATTTTTTTGGATTTTAGCGAGATTTTGTGCATGACCAAGAAGTCCGAAACCGGTGATGTCCGTCGCTCCGTGGGCGTTGTATTTGTGCATGAGGCGAGAGGCTACTCGATTAAGGCGTGCCATGACGTCAATGGCCCTCTGATATGCTTTTTCGACGTCACTCTTCGTGATTACCAATTTGATTCTGTTCCACCTCTCGGGCACGTCCAACCACTGATAGGCACTCACAGCGATTTGAGTGCCCAGTGGTTTCGTCAAGACTAAAACATCTCCCACCACGGCGTTGTCAGGAACAATGAAATCATTCTGTTGACACACAGAAGAAGCAACCCCACCTATCGTAAGCCAAGGATTGAGAATGGTTTGACCTCCCGTCACATTAGTTCCCGCTTCATTTGCACAATCTTTAAACCCTTTCATCATTATAGGAATGACAACGTCCCTCTCAATGGTGGTCATCTTATTACTGACAGCAAGGAGCATCAACATATTGTCACAATCTGTAACACCCATGGCGTACAAGTCACTGAGAACATTCGCGCACGTGATCCGTCCCATCAAGTAGGGATCATCACAGAGCGGGTAAAAGTAATCGGTTGTCTGTACTAGAGATAAGCCATGCCTCGTAGGAGTGACACTACAGTCCATACCAATGCCGACCCTAGTGACAGGTACTTGCATAAATTGCTCACCGACATCGGAAATGTAACCATCTTGATCTAGCCCCTCCAGGAGCTTATTTAAGGCTTCCTGGGGGACTTTACACCCTCATCCTCGCATCTCTGCAAACTTAGTAAGGCGGAATGAGGCGTCTAAACCATGAGCGACAGGATCAAATTGACTACGAACACACCATGGTGTATTACTAACTTCCAGTTCCACTGATGCTAAGTAGAGTTGTGGAGCATCCATTTGAAAAGGTGCAAAAAAATTCAGATTTATAATAAAATAATTAAATAACAGCTACGATCGCGCAGATCACAAATTTTATTTCTCCTCTTCAAGCCGCTTGCTATACACAGTTATTTATACAGTTATTGAGCCGAAATGGAATAAATGTTTCTCTTTAGCCGGTTACCAAATCCATGAAATTCTGATGCTAATAGCTACGAATTCTATTTATATCTCCATAAAAAAAAATTTACAATTCATTTTACCCATTTCTTAAAAAAAAGAATATTGTTCACGTTAAACTGTACAGGTATGAATGATCATGCTAAAATGATTGTAAAAATAAAAAAAAAATTTGTATCTGGCAATTACTTCGCAGTTCTGGTACTAATCAACAAAACTATGAGAATGATATGCTCTAACCAGTTTTTACAGTTTTTCACTAAAATTCAGGAAGCTATAGTTGCTTGCAGAAGAATGGAATAAACTCAAAAGTTCAAAAGATTTGATATGTACCAATTGCACAAGTTACTTGAAAACATTCCCAGTAAGGATTTTATTAATGGTGCCACTTTTATTTAATGCAAAGTTTGTGAAGATCGTTCTGTTGCCCATCCGTAAGTTACAATCTTTTTTGAAAAATGCCGATTATTTGTTTATTCATTGTTTCTTCTACAATGGCATTGTTAATTGGATATTGAAACGAATATTTATTTCAAATTTAAACGTGTTCTAGTAGATATGTAACGATAAGAAATGTGATATTGAAGAAATGCTGCAAAGAATTAAAAAGAGTAGACTTAATTCTTCGTCTAGAAATAAAAGATTAATTTTATTTGAATACTTCATACAACTATTTTAAATAATCTGTTTGTTCGGCTTTAAAAATAAAACAATTGTTATCTTTCTTATTGACTACATTTTTTCCTTCGCTGTAATTTAACTCAATAATAAAACTTATGTTAAAGAGTAAACTTAAGTTATGTTGTTGCTCGTACGTTTGTTTAGTTTTACGGAGAATTACTTTAATAAAACATTGATTACACGTTTATATTCTGTTCGTTTAATGTAATTTATAACTGACTATTATTCATTAATGCATGATACATATATATATTTATACAAGATATTCATGCTTGATATACACTAAAAGAATTTTTTTACAAAATGCTTTTTTTTTTCCGGGGACATTTCCGTATCCTCATCTGTTGTGATAACTACAAAAAACATGTAGATGTTGTGGCTATGAGTTATATATTTTGAGTTGGTTCCTTTCTGTGTTTTTTTTTTTTTAGTTTCTCGCTGATTGCTGCCCTGAAGTTGCCAAGACTTGGAGATTATTCTGCCCCAAATCAAGATATCATTAAATAAAACATCACAGAAAGAGACAGACCAACTGGAAAGTTAGAAAGTATAAAATTTATATGGCAACTAGGCAATTGTAGTTGCCGTGTCTGATCACGATATAGAAATATCCCCCAATTTCGATTTTGCTTCCTATGATTAACATGGTTTAAATAATAGAATTCAATTTAAAGAAATCTTTGATGTGGTGGTATTTCCATATCGTGGTCAGCAGTACCGCCTTCAATCGCAAAGGTGTGGATGAGGGAAGATTGCTGTATTGTGATCTGCGGCAGAATGATTGCCGTAATCTTGGCTACCTTCGTGCAGTGGATTGCGAGAAACTAAAACCCCTTACAGAAGGGAACCAGCTTGAAGGGTCTAACTACTCCGAACAAACCTCTGCATCTTTTTTAAAAAATTTGCAAGTTTTAAACTTCCTTATATTTTTTAAAATAAAATAGGTGTTTGCAAGGAAGCGGCTATGAGTTATACTTTTCAAATTGCGCGGTAATTTTTTATGCATGATCGGTGGAAAAGAAGACGAAATTGTGCAGTTCATAATCACAAAAGAATTTATGCTATTTTAATTATGTAAAAGACAGAAATTGCGTAAATAATAAAACAATAGCATTAAAGAATAGAATTAATATCTGAAGTATTGTACTGAATAATTAATAAATCTTATCTTGTACATACTATAAGGATTTGGTTTTTGTTTAAACCCTATAAATTTTCTTTAATGCATTAGTATGCTTACATTCTGTGAGCATTATGTTTTTTTAGCGTCCTATATATATATATATATTTGCTAATTCAATTATTGATGAAAGGAAAAATGTTTTGGAGAAAAGTATGTCTTTTTTAATGAAAAAAAATTTTGGAACGAATTCAAGTTATTAAAAGTATTTAATTTTCAGTGAATATGCAAAAAATTTTGATTAAAAAAAATGCTCTGCTAAAACACTAACGTTTTATGAGAATTATCATATTTGCCACCAATTTGACTAAATATGTTCGTTAGTGAACTTGCTGTGCAAGTGGCCATTTCACTCAAAAAATTGTGCAGCCCTAGCATAAATGAACATTACTTTTCGGTCTCTTTGCAAACACATGTGTGTGGTGCGTTACCATTTGAACCGCAGTGACGAGAGTTTCGAATAGCTCGTTTAAATAATCACTTTTTAACACACTTTTTTTTTTTTTAATTTCAGTGGAAATCCAGGTTATTTTTAAATTAAATTTTCAACAGTTTTTACAATGCATTCCTATGTAGTTTTGAAATGTTGAATTTTTACTCTGATATGCGAATTTTAGGGTGACCCGGGGTAATTCACGATCACTCTGTTTCTGGGGTAAATAATGATCACCTAAGTTTTATTTCTTAAAAAATTATTTTTTTTAAATTTGAGACATGGACAAGAAAGCTTGTACACTTTACTAAAGTATAACTACATTTACTTAATAGTTTTTTGTTTAATTTAACAAAATAAGTATCTTTTAAAATGCTTTCTACATTTTCCATTTCAAAGATGGGTTTCAAATTGTGCACATTTCTGCAAAGATCCCCCTCCTTCTCTTAATAATAAATATTTTGAGTTACTTTCTTTTTCTTTGATATAAAAATAGTGTAAGCTTTTTTTCAATTGTTTCACATCTTCTGTAAACATTATAATTGATTATTGGAAACAATATCAAATGTTGCCCCCTACAGATGGGGTAATTATTGATCACCGGGGTAATTCCTGATCATTTTCATTTCTTCTTATAGTATAAAAAATAGTTAATAAATAGTTAATCGTCTTTTCGTATATAACAGTTCATATTTATTAAGTGGAACAACTATAAAATATATTTTAACTATAATCACGAAATTTGTTTTTAACTGTATGCAAGACAAATGTGTTCTGATATGCACCATTTCTAGCTTGTCTTACCTTTCTTCTATCTTATTTTTATGTGTGTACATTGTTAGAATAATTTTTAAGTTGATAAATTAACCTAATATAAATATGGTGAGAAATTATAAGCCTAAAAAGGATACTAAGCTTCTAGAAAGCAAAAATAGCAAATTTCTTTTAAAGATTGAAAATGAAAATTTCAGTGTGAGAGCTGCTGCCAGAGCTGAAGTGTTAATCTTTATTCCGGCTTTTAAATAAAACATTTTAATAGCTGCTTAAACATATCTTTTTGGTTTATTTGTTTGATCTTAATGTCTTATTTGTTAATTACCATTGTATAATTATTTTTAAACAGCCCATTTACTATATAAACTGGTGATCAGTAATTACTCCAGAAATGATAAGGAATTACCCCAGAAATGATCAAGAGAAGGGATAATTCCTGATCACTAAAAATTTAAAATCTTTAAAATTCAAATTAGATTTTCAAACAAAAGAAGGTAGCATCTCATCCCATATAGCCTCAAATTTCCAATAAATATTAAAATTCTATCTTGAATAGTTTTTTCACAAAATAGATGTTTGCATTTTTTGATCAGGAATTACCCCAGGTCACCCTAAATCAGTCTCTTAAATAATTATTTATTGACCCGCCTTATTTGTGCTGATTTCATCGTAAATATGTTTTTTTAAACTATTACATTGCTATTCCTCCTGATTTTGTTGATCCAATTTTTTTAACTATGATTTTATTACGGCACGAGAGTTTCTAATCACATATTTAACCCATTCTCTGTCTGATTTTTTTTCCTTTGAATTTCCAACCGAAAAAAGCATTTTTTTATTGCAGAAAATTAATATATGTTCTATCTTAATTTAGAAAAGCAAAATATTTTTGTCAACAAGCAGTGTTTTGCTTGACTTATTGATGGTGAAATATGTAATGCCCGATCCACTGATCTGCAGTTTTCCCTGTAATGCACCCAAGTTATATCTTAAAAAATACACTGTGATTACATATTTATTAACTCTTTTGCTTTAAGATGTTTTAAGATAAATATCTGCGTAAAATAATTATTAAAATTAGGCACAAAAAAAAATTTCAAAAATAATTTTTCAAACAAATCAGAACTATCATCTTCTGACTAAAAGACAATAAATTTACTGTCCTCTGACTAACATTATCTAAAAAACATCATCATAACTATTTTGACATGCAATGGTGACTGCAAAACTGCTGAAAGTACAAAATGATTTTGATTTCAATTCAAGGCAGGAAATCTCATTGTGAAGAAAGTGGGACTTGTTTGCACCATCTTTTAGCAATATTCAGAAATACAAAAATAATCGCAGGATTTAAAGAGTAGACAATTTCAAAGATGCATTTTCTCTCGTCGAGTTATTTTTTCGGCAGTTGGCGCCATGCATTTGTACTTGGTACATAAAATTCCCATATTTTAGTACAATGTAATTGCAATACCAAAAATTCGAGAAGTGAATGAAATAGCATATTTTTAAACTGTTTGTAATCTTGTTCTAAATTTTTTGTAGCTTATATGATTTTTTTTTTAAGGAAAAAAAACATTTCATATTTAAAATTCTTATAATTTCTAATAATCCATGAAATATTATGTGTAATATGAAATAAATATTGAGTCTTATTTTGTACTATAATGATTATATTTAAAAAAAAAAATTTTAACCTTATACATTTTTTTTAATTAAATGAATTAGTTCAAATTTATATTATACTCATTAAAATTTGTATTTTTTTATACTTTCATTTTGTGAGCATAACTGGTTTTTTTTTTTTTTTTTTTAGAATTTATATTATTTTTCCCCTAACCCCCCAATTTGAACCCACTACCTCCATACTCGTAATCGTTTGGTAGATTTGGAATCATTTAAAAATCTAGTGAGCTATCGGGACGCAGCCCTTGCGGCGTAACATAGGAATCTGACATCGTTTCCATTTTTCAGGTTCGATTAAATCTTAGTGCTTTGAAATTTAACATAACGAAGCACGTTAAAAGGTTTCATATTCTAAAATTAGTTATTATACAGAAGTTTAAAATTGATAGTAAGAAAAACAAATCTAAAATCAAACCTTTGTATCAGGGTTGGCAGGTTTTTGACATGTGACAGTTTAAACCGTCACGTCAAGAACCTCACTGTCGGAAATGTCAAAAACCTATATTCGTATGTGAAATTTAATGAATACATAAAATTTATATATTTTTTATAAAGGATAGCGTTTCTAAATATGTTCTAGAAAAAATAAATTTAAAATTTTGAAGAAACACTTATATTTTGAATAGTAACCAAATCTTGTACTTTTGAGAACTCACATCTTTTGTAATATTATGTATTCATTTTCATGTGTTATTGAAAATCTGCAGTGATATTAAGTAATTTATTTATAACCAAATTTAGTGTATAGTATAGATCAGGGGTAGCGAACCTTTATGCACCAACGTGCCATTTTTTCTAAAAAAAATTGCTTAATTTGGTCATAGACGTGCCGTCAAACAATTTTGATTTCGTGATTATTGGGAAAATAATAACACTAAATGCTATCAACTCAAAACTCTGTTTTAAACTCTGTTTTTACTATGAAAAACAATACATTTCGCAATGTCTCAGTTATATGCGTAATGCAACTTAAAGTAACATCAGTGTGACTTCTGTTGTTGCAGATTGGATGACAAATAACTTATATTAGGTTGTAAGATGTTATTTTAAGCAGGTCTGTTTTTTTT
The DNA here is from genome assembly GCF_982258835.1 of Parasteatoda tepidariorum. Lineage (NCBI taxonomy): Eukaryota > Metazoa > Arthropoda > Arachnida > Araneae > Theridiidae > Parasteatoda > Parasteatoda tepidariorum. The sequence goes on along the minus strand of NC_141757.1, from coordinate 4,099,338 downwards.
TTTGCTAGTTATTTATTGTTAGCTTGTTTTTTATGGTAATTAATTGTTTTTTGGCATAAATTGTAATTTTTTTGCTAATAATTGTTTATTTTTTTAAGTTTGTTATTTTGAATTTTAATTTAATTGGTAAATTGCTTCACAGTGAACTTCGTGATCGGTGGAGTGCCAGAAATAACACGCGTGCCATTGGTTCGCCATCCCTGGTATAGATTATACTAAAAATTAGACATTTTTAAAGATAAACATTAGCAGTTTTGTACATTAGACATCTTCTTTTAAAGAAAAATCTTTTTAATATTCTTTTAAATCTTCTTAATAATCTTTCTAACATAAGACAATACAAATTTAAGTGCTTTCTGTTAAATACACAGAGTAGTTAAGTGTCGATTTACAGTATATTCAGCCTATTCATTTACTATGCTGAAAATTTAGTCTATCCAAATACTTGTGAATTTCATTTTGCTGAATACGATATAGTTTTGTTGAATATCTAAATATTCAGCTGTTGAATAATTACTTCTTGCTTTCAAGATATGCATTATTTGTATTCTTAATACAAGAGGAGAAAAAAAAATTAAGAGGTAAAAATTGTTTTAAAATGATAAGTGTAATAATTATAAATAAATATAAACAATATGAATTATATTTATCATTATTCATAAATATAACTACTTTTAAATTCAAATTAACATACTGGATAATAAAGATATTCGGTATAACATGAAGAAAAAAAATTTTTATACGCTTGTATCAAGTTTGTATTTATACAACATAACTTGTGAGTTCCTTATAAATATTAGTTATATGTTCCTTATATGTCAAAAATGCATAGTAATAAACTTTTAATTTTCTTAAGTATCAAAAAAAAAAATTTTTTTTAAGTATAAATATTTAAGCAATTTTTGTGCAAAATTTTTCTGCACATGCATTTGAATATAAAATTCTGAGATTTTAAATCTGTTATTTTACTTTAATTTTAATTAAAAAATATTTTAAAACCTGCTGATTACCTTTAGTATAGTTAAATTTCAATATAATGCATGGCAACTGTTGGTAGTTTTGAAGTTTATATATTTTCTTGGCAAACTTCAGTTTTTGACGGTTTAAACCAGTATTATACTCTTGTCATGTCAAAAACCACTTTTTGACGTCAAAAACCCAACCCTGCGTTGTGTATATATATATTCTTTTTCGTTCTTTTTAATTATTATTTTTTTTCCTTAAAACATAGTATGTTATAATAATATATTTTTTAATAACAATTTTGAAGATAAATTATTATTAAGGTACTTTTAACACAAAAAGGGTTCAGTGGAAGAAAAAAAAACTTGAATAAATTTACCTCGAATAGCTTGTGACTACCAGTTAAATGTCTTGCCTTTTAAGGATTTACTTATTATTTAACTCCACAAAATATGATTTTTCTTTCATATTTCACAAATTACATTAAAAAAAATTTAACAATTTTTCATTGCTAAAAATCTAGTGATTTCCGTCAGGCATATTTTTTTTTCTTGTCAAATATGAAGTTGTAGAGATAAATTAATTGTAATATGAAGTTAATGTGCTGTCAAACCTGATATTTGTGAAATTTAAATATGGATTTAACAATGGATTCCCAAAATTTAACAAAGGCAAAATTGTTTTTGAATATATGGAGAAAATATATGAAAATTAACCAGTCCAATATGATTTTTATTTGAAGTGATAATTTCTGAAAATATTTTCTTACCTTACCATATTTTTGTGTTAATTTTTTTAATATAATTTTTAATTTTCACAAATTATGTCTAAAGTTTCACAAAATAGGAAAAAACCTAGAGAGACCCCTGCTACATGTATATTCTCATCTTTGAAATTAAGAACAAAAAAATTATGAATTTGTATTGAATTGTTATATTATGGTGCTTTTATTAATTCGGAGCATTTTTTTTCTCCAGACTATGGAAATTGATACATTGCAAGACTATGAATATCAACAAGAACGTCCTCATGGCTGTGACATTTGCGGCAAAAGATTCAAGAAAGGAAATCAACTAAGGCAACATCTTATTATTCATAAGCCCCCCGACAAGCGTCCTTACAGTTGCTACATTTGTGAACGAACATTTAATAGATCACATCATTTGAAATTGCACGTTATCGCCCACACGAAGCAGAGCCCTTTCAGATGCGACATATGTGGCCGTGGCTGCAACCAGATGAGCAATCTCAGGCGTCACATGCAGACCCACGAGTCGGAAAGAAACCACGCCTGTCGATATTGCGGTAAAACCTATGTTGAGGAAGCCACTCTCCAGAAACACTTACTGAAGCACACGCAGAAAAGTGTTTACCAGTGTGACTCGTGCGATAAGACCTTTTACAAAGCTGGCAACTTGGAAAAGCACGCCTTAATGCACAACACAGACAAAACTTACATGTGCAATATATGCAAGAAAGGTTTCATTAGGGAAAGTAGCTTAAAACAGCATCTGGTTACCCACACCGAGGACGAACCGCACGTATGTGACGTGTGCGGGCGTCGGTTCCGGCGACTGGGTAACTTTGAAAACCATCTCATAACTCACACTGGGTACACGCCTCACGTGTGTGACATATGTGGTAAAAAGTTCTTACAGATTGGAAGCTATAGGCGTCACTTGCGCAACCACAATGAAGGTTTCAAAGAAGCCACGCGTATCAAACTGGAGGGCAGAAACGATCACGATATGTATCTCTTACAGGATGACGATGAGGATAATATCATTGATGATGAGGAGAGCTCTAACTTGATGTCTCCTGAAGTATCGATAAGAGAATTTGACAGTGATAATATTGTGTTGAATTCAATGGAGGGAGAGACGCTTATGATTGGTGAACCTGATGGACAGGGAAACGTGACTGTTATTGGTTCGGCTTGCTCTATGGAAGATATTCAGAATCTCGGGCAAGACGGAAAAGAATATTATTTGATTGAAGTGAAAGATTGTTCTTCAGATAATGGAGAATCCAAAGTATTTGTATAATAGTTTGTCAGAGAGTTTTTTTTTTTTCTTCCAACATTTAATTCAAATTAGTCATCTTCAATTTAATAACTAATAAATTGTTAATTACTGTCTAGTTGCTATTGTTAATTTTATTTTTAAAAGTATACTGAATTTCACCCCAGTTTTAGATTTATAGGCCTTGTCTGGAAAGTATAAGCTGCCACTATGTAATATTGATTATATTACCACCATCATGAAATTGTGGTGGGCGGTATTTCTGTATCCGTACCAATCACCAAAAGGATTTACAGACATTTAACAACAAAGAATATACCCTTATTTATAGTTTGTATACGGTGAGAACTCCATCCGCCACAAAGTCTGAGACCGTCTGCTGCTATGGAAACAAGAATAGCGTATTTCAGGGAGGGTAGCTCTCTTCACTCTAGCACAATAGACCGGAGAAAAAGATTACCTTTCTCTACCCGACCCTATCCATAACTTGTCTTTAACAATGACCCCACACCCCTACTTTAAATAATTATATCTCGTTTCCATAGTCACCGCCACAGGTTCAAACGAATGGCTGGGGGAGTTCTTACTTTAGACAAACTATAAAGGCTTGTGGTTATGCAGAGTTCTCCTCATACCTGCCAAGTTTCCTGTTTTTTACTACTATCTCTTGTTAACCTGTATTTGTTGAAGAAGAAAAAATTTGGCGATAAAATATGTCTTTAAATTATCGATATAATATCCGCTGATGGCAAAAATACTCAACAGATGGTGCTATTGCCAGTACTGCAGTATGTTGAGTGTTTATAATTTAAGTAATTTTAAATAATGGTTTTAAAAGTCTATTTTTAAAAGTTAAGTCTATATTTTAGTCTATAGTTAAAAGTCTATATAAATATTCACTTTTTGCACATTTCGCTAATGCAGGAGAAATTTTTAAGCAAATCAAAAGATTTTTGTACAAAATTCGTTAATCTAAAGAAAATTTTATTAAAAATATTTACAATTCTTAATTATTTTATCTAAAAGTAGCTTTTTTGATTTGTAATGTATACGACACCATTTTAAAGTACGTAATTTTCAAATACAAAATTAGAACGAATTGTCTCCGAGTTGATAAATTATCAACTTGATTTCTTGAGAACATCAATTCAAAATAAAAAATTTTATCGTTGAAGAGCAATATTATACTTTACAATTGCCTTCTTCACTAGATAAAATAAATTATAATGAGTATATTTTATATTGAATCAAATAAATGAATTTCGTGCTCTTTGATTCGCTTAGCAATTTCCAGACATCAAGTGAAGAGTGACTTTCTTGTATAAATTATTGGGACAAAATTTTTCACATTCCTGCTACCCCTCTTTTTCCTATAATACAAAATCTTTCAAAACAGGTTTTAAAAAAATATGCTTATTCTGAGAAAGCATTTTTTTTGTGTGTGTGTCACAACTTAATACTATATTCATTAACATATAGAGAATTCTCAAACTGTTAGTACGTGAAAATCCGTTCATTTAGATTACACAGCATCCAAGGTTTCGTGTCGCCAAAATTAGTATTTCGATGAAATTTGGGATTTTTATTTAGGGGTTTTTATGTGCAGGTAAATTGAATTCATAGTTAAAATTTTGAAATGCACTAAAAATACCCCCAAAAAGCAAAATGGCTGCTGAAATATGGCGAGTAAAAATAAAACTATATATATAGTACGTTTAAACAATTAGGTATAGCAATGAAAATATAATAATTTTCGTAATTTTATTTTAAAAATGAAAAGCAAATTATATTTCCGTTTTGTAACATTAATAATGTTAAGTAATATTACAAAATAACTTGAATTAATAACAAAATAACCCGAAAACATGAAGAAAAAAAACATACATTTTGTTTTTCATTACATATTTAGTTCACCTTTGCAATACGGGCAAAATGGGGCAGGTTTTTTAGAAATAAGAAACACCTAGAAAGAAGACAACAAAAAAAAAGTTTAGCTAATTGCCTCGTGGAACTAAGTTTCGAAAGTCAGTCAAACATTGTAAAATGTCATATGATAAGATATAAACTATAAGTTTCTCAAGAGTATTAACTAATCCAACAAATTGAAAAATTGTACCATAATTTCAGACTAATTACTCTGATAAAAATGCAACAGTAAGGTGAAATTCCTATATATATTTCTGAAATAAAAACTTTTAAAAAAAATTTATTTTAAATAAAAATTTTTAAACATATTTTTCATTATATCGTTCTCTAAGTTGATCCAAAAAGTAAATATAATGTTTGGAATGATTATGAATACTTAATTTGAGCTATATTAAAACAGCCTACACATATATATGATACACATGCCTAAAATTTTTAGTTGAAAATTTGATTTTTGGCCAAAGATCATGATCTTCTGCCCCACAGTGGATTATATCAACAAAAAAAATTTCTGAGCGTTCGCTTTTTATTTTTAGCACAGTATATGCTGGGTGCTTTTTTTTAAACATGACAATTCGGACCAAAAAATTTCTTCAAATTTAAAGTTTTCAAAATAATCTAATTTTTTTTTCTATACATACATTTATTAATATCTGACATCTATTTATTAATATCTATAGTTACATTTATTAATATCTGACAGACAGCAGTGTAGTTTATTGACATTTACTCGAGAAAAAAAATAAAATAGAAATTAACCAAATCTTGAATGCCAGGAAAATGACATATTATCTTAGAAGTTTTAAAAACCGTCATTTTAAGTTAATAGTAAGTAACTCAACTTAAGCTTTTATGTTAGACGGACCATAAATTGCTTAAATTAATTCTTTTTATCCACTGTAGAAAGAATCAAATTTTTTGTTGTTGCTGATATATACAGAATAAAATTGTGTATAGTAATAATCAATCATTAAATAAATAAATAACTTTTATTGCATTCAATCATATTACAATCATACTTAAACTTGGTATTAGGTTAATATTTGCTTTTCCTCCTTGCAGTATTAGCAGCTAAAAAAAAAATTTGTTAACTCTTCAATGTCCTAATATTTATAAGCCAGGTTAATGACAAATCTGCCATTTTATAGCATCTAACTTTAATTTAATTTCATATTTTGGCCTAAGACGTTTTCATTCTGCAGAAAACAACAGGCTTTTTTAAAATAACTCAGATAAATCTAGGTAGTTTATGTTTTTAATAATTTCAAGAAGCCAGGAAAATGACAACACAAAAACCTACTCATCTTGAAAAAATTTTTGAAATAGATTTTGAACCAGAAAATTGGCTTTTTATTCATGCTACGAGACATATGTTCATATAGGAGGGTATCTAATCAATCTATTAGCATAAGATATTGATTGCTGGCTCTATCTATTTTGGATATAAATCACTAAATAAAAGTAGCCAGGAAAATGACAGAATCCCTTGGGACAAACAAATTATTGACAGAAAAAACTTTTTTAAACGAAGTTTTTGTAAATAATACCCTCTGCGTACATTCTAAAAATGCTCACACCGGTTGAGATAAAAGAAATTAGATATTGAAAAATTTATAGGAAGTTTTGAAGCTAGTTGTTATTGGAAGCATTGTTTGGGACATGCCAGGAAAATGACATTTTGAAGTTCAATTAAATTTTTTAACTATACAAGACAGTCAATGCTAGTACAAAGTCATTTTAAAATGCTAACGGCAGTGCGATATTTTTAAAAAAAGTTCTTTTAGTATTTAGATGTTGAAGCAAGGGACAGTGTCATATTTCGTGAGAATCACCCATATATCAAGCTAAAGTGAACATTGAATATAAAAACACATACACTGAGTCAAGATCGAGTCTAAAATCTGTTAAAGTTTTATGTGTTTATTTCGCACCAGAAATCTGGATAAATTAAGTATTCTTTTTAAATAGAAATATATTTTTACTATCCTCAGTATTTAACGATCATTCAATGTAGAGAAAAGGCAGTATTTCCTCATAAAAAGAATATCGCTTTCCTCTTCATTATTTCAATAAAATAACTTAATGAAAAATACTTAGCAAATATTTTATAAACACAATAAAATATAACTCAAGCACGTGACTCAATTAATTTTAGCAACAATGTAAGATTTGAGGCATTTATTTATTGATTGTAGGTAAATTTTCCATCACATTTGAGGAAGGTATGAGTCCACTACAAAGTGATGAATTCAAAAGCTTTTTAAAAATTTTATGCCAATATTTTTAATTTCTATGCGAAAAAGACTTGATAAAAATCATCGACAAAATCAAGAATTTTTTGCATGAAATTGGCTGACATAATTCGAATTAATTTAAACCTATCATTTTCACATTCTTTTCCCTAACTCAATGTATTAAGTTAAGTTACTAATTTACACGAAGGAATTACATGTCATTTTTAGAAAAAGTCTTATATTTCAATAATGCCTCTGTAGATGGCACCACCACAGTTTGTGTCTAAACGTTTCTTTTTTTTTAAACGCCTGCTTCCCTTCTATTCCTCAACCTTACAGAAAGGATAGGAATGAACAAAAAAATTAAAACTTAAGCTCTTTATTGTGTAGCAATTAATTAGGAAATTGAGACGATCCAAGGGCGCCGGCAGAATAATATAAAAGGGGGTGCAACCCTCTAACAAACTACCCTCCCCTCCCCCCGAAATTTTTTTTAAATATTCTGCTATTACATTTTGTTTTGTTATTACATATACTTTCATCTGTTCATTTTTTCAAGATACATTTCTTCATTGTTAGCAAGATATTTAAAAAAAAGTAAGAATTTCTTGTAGTTGCAAATTTTGCCCAGAGGCGATCGCGCTGGCACAAAGCCTCCTAGAGAAGTGCGGTATTTTACAAATATTTAGATTATTATTATAAATACTACAAATATTTTTAAACAAAACTATATATTTTTGAAAATTTTGACACATATCCTTTCGCATGAAATTAATACCAAGAACCTCTTTGAAACCAAAAAAATTAGAAAAATCTTGAAAGTGTCCAGGAAATGATCCACTAAAATGCGGCAATTAATAGCCGCATGTAAATAAAAGAAATCAACATCATAAACCGTTATAGAGTGTTGGATCCTTAAAATATAAGCTGTATAAAATTATTTTAAAACATTTTTTTCCAAATAATTTAAAGCATCTCCGATTTTAGCGACATCTGCATTAAGAAAGTAGATGGACAAGGACAAATTATAATTTTTTTAATAATCTTCTACAAATATTTTTACACAAAACTATATTTCATATAGTTTTGTGTAAAATGGCTGATGCCTCTGAAATTTAATATAATTTTTGAATATTTTGACACATATACTTTCGCATGAAATTAATACCAAGAACCTCTTTGAAACCAAAAAAATTAGAAAAATCTTGAAAGTGTCCAGGAAATGATCCACTAAAATGCGGCAATTAATAACCGCATGTAAATAAAAGAAAACAACATCATAAACCGTTATAGAGTGTTGGATCCTTAAAATATAAGCTGTATAAAATTATTTTAAAACATTTTTTTCCAAATAATTTAAAGCATCTCCGATTTTAGCGACATCTACATTAAGAAAGTAGATGGACAAGGAAAAATTAAAATTTTTTAATAATCTTCTACAAATATTTTTACACAAAATTTTATATTTTTGAAAATTTTGACACATATCTTTTCGCATGAAATTAATATCAAGAACCTCTTTGAAACCAAAAAAATTTGAAAAATCTTGAAAGTGTCCAGGAATGATCCAATAAAATGCGGCAATTAATAACCGCATGTAAATAAAAGAAAACAACATCATAAACCGTTACAGAGTGTTGGATCCTTAAAATATAAGCTGTATAAAATTATTTTAAAACATTTTTTTCCAAATAATTTATAGCATCTCCGATTTTAGCGACATCTGCATTAAGAAAGTAGACGGACAAGGACAAATTACAATTTTTTTAATAATCTTCTACAAATATTTTTTCACAAAACTATATATTTTTGAAAATTTTGACACATATCCTTTCGCATGAAATTAATATCAAGAACCTTTTTGAAACCAAAAGAATTTGAAAAATCTTGAAAGTGTCCAGGAATGATCCAATAAAATGCGGCAATTAATAACCGCATGTAAATAAAAGAAAACAACAACATAAACCGTTATAGAGTGTTGGATCCTTAAAATATAAGCTGTATAAAATTATTTTAAAACATTTTTTTCCAAATAATTTATAGCATCTCCGATTTTAGCGACATCAGCATAAAGAAAGTAGATGGACAAGGACAAATTAGAATTTTTTTAATAATCTTCTACAAATATTTTTACACAAAACTATATATTTTTGAAAATTTAGACACATATCCTTTCGCATGAAATTAATATCAAGAACCTCTTTGAAACCAAAAAATTTTGAAAAATCTTGAAAGTGTCCAGGAATGATCCAATAAAATGCGGCAATTAATAACCGCATGTAAATAAAAGAAAACAGCATCATAAACCGTTATAGAGTGTTGGATCCTTAAAATATAAGCTGTATAAAATTATTTTAAAACATTTTTTTCCAAATAATTTATAGCATCTCCGATTTTAGCGACATCTGCATTAAGAAAGTAGATGGACAAGGACAAATTACAATTTTTTTAATAATCTTCTACAAATATTTTTTCAAAAAACTATATATTTTTGAAAATTTAGACACATATCCTTTCGCATGAAATTAATATCAAGAACCTCTTTGAAACCAAAAAAATTAGAAAAATCTTGAAAGTGTCCAGGAATGATCCAAAAAAATGCGGCAATTGATAACCGCATGTAAATAAAAGAAAACAACAACATAAAACGTTATAGAGTGTTGGATCCTTAAAATATAAGCTGTATAAAATTATTTTAAAACATTTTTTTTCCAAATAATTTATAGCATCTCCGATTTTATCGACATCGGCATAAAGAAAGTAGATGGACAAGGACAAATTATAATTTTTTTAATAATCTTCTACAAATATTTTTACACAAAACTATATATTTTTGAATATTTTGACACATATACTTTCGCATGAAATTAATACCAAGAACCTCTTTGAAACCAAAAAAATTAGAAAAATCTTGAAAGTGTCCAGGAAATGATCCACTAAAATGCGGCAATTAATAACCGCATGTAAATAAAAGAAAACAACATCATAAACAATTATAGAGTGTTGGATCCTTCAAATATAAGCTGTATAAAATTATTTTAAAACATTTTTTTTCAAATAATTTAAAGCATCTCCGATTTTAGCGACATCTGCATTAAGAAAGTAGACGGACAAGGAAAAATTAAAATTTTTTAATAATCTTCTACAAATATATTTACACAAAATTTTATATTTTTGAAAATTTTGACACATATCCTTTCGCATGAAATTAATATCAAGAACCTCTTTGAAACCAAAAAAATTTGAAAAATCTTGAAAGTGTCCAGGAATGATCCAATAAAATGCGGCAATTAATAACCGCATGTAAATAAAAGAAAACAACATCATAAACCGTTACAGAGTGTTGGATCCTTAAAATATAAGCTGTATAAAATTATTTTAAAACATTTTTTTCCAAATAATTTATAGCATCTCCGATTTTAGCGACATCTGCATTAAGAAAGTAGACGGACAAGGACAAATTACAATTTTTTTAATAATCTTCTACAAATATTTTTTCACAAAACTATATATTTTTGAAAATTTTGACACATATACTTTCGCATGAAATTAATACCAAGAACCTCTTTGAAACCTAAAAAATTAGAAAAATCTTGAAAGTGTCCAGGAAATGATCCACTAAAATTCGGCAATTAATAGCCGCATGTAAATAAAAGAAAACAACATCATAAACCGTTATAGAGTGTTGGATCCTTCAAATATAAGCTGTATAAAATTATTTTAAAACATTTTTTTTCAAATAATTTAAAGCATCTCCGATTTTAGCGACAGCTGCATTAAGAAAGTAGATGGACAAGGAAAAATTAAATTTTTTTAATAATCTTCTACAAATATTTTTTCACAAAACTATATATTTTTGAAAATTTTGACACATATCCTTTCGCATGAAATTAATTTCAAGAACCTTTTTGAAACCAAAAAAATTTGAAAAATCTTGAAAGTGTCCAGGAATGATCCAATAAAATGCGGCAATTAATAACCACATGTAAATAAAAGGAAACAACAACATAAAGCGTTATAGAGTGTTGGATCCTTAAAATATAAGCTGTATAAAATTATTTTAAAACATTTTTTTCCAAATAATTTAAAGCATCCCCGATTTTAGCGATATCTGCATTAAGAAAGTAGATGGGCAAGGAAAAATTAAAATTTTTTAATAATCTTCTACAAATATTTTTACACAAAACTATATATTTTTGAAAATTTTGACACATATCCTTTCGCATGAAATTAATATCAAGAACCTCTTTGAAACCAAACAAATTTGAAAAATCTTGAAAGTGTCCAGGAATGATCCAATAAATTGCGGCAATTAATAACCGCATGTAAATAAAAGAAAACAGCATCATAAACCGTTATAGAGTGTTGGATCCTTAAAATATAAGCTGTATAAAATTATTTTAAAACATTTTTTTCCAAATAATTTATAGCATCTCCGATTTTAGCGACATCGGCATAAAGAAAGTAGATGGACAAGGAAAAAATAAAATTTTTTAATAATCTTCTACAAATATTTTTACACAAAATTTTATATTTTTGAAAATTTTGACACATATCTTTTCGCATGAAATTAATATCAAGAACCTCTTTGAAACCAAAAAAATTTGAAAAATCTTGAAAGTGTCCAGGAATGATCCAATAAAATGCGGCAATTAATAACCGCATGTAAATAAAAGAAAACAACATCATAAACCGTTATAGAGTGTTGGATCCTTAAAATATAAGCTGTATAAAATTATTTTAAAACATTTTTTTCCAAATAATTTAAAGCATCTCCGATTTTAGCGAAAGTAGATGGGCAAGGACAAATTATAATTTTTTTAATAATCTTCTACAAATATTTTTACACAAAACTATATATTTTTGAATATTTTGACACATATATTTTCGCATGAAATTAATACCAAGAACCTCTTTGAAACCAAAAAAATTAGAAAAATCTTGAAAGTGTCCAGGAAATGATCCACTAAAATGCGGCAATTAATAACCGCATGTAAATAAAAGAAAACAACATCATAAACCGTTATAGAGTGTTGGATCCTTCAAATATAAGCTGTATAAAATTATTTTAAAACATTTTTTTTTCAAATAATTTAAAGCATCTCCGATTTTAGCGACATCTGCATTAAGAAAGTAGATGGGCAAGGAAAAATTAAAATTTTTTAATAATCTTCTACAAATATTTTTACACAAAATTTTATATTTTTGAAAATTTTGACACATATCTTTTCGCATGAAATTAATATCAAGAACCTCTTTGAAACCAAAAAAATTTGAAAAATCTTGAAAGTGTCCAGGAATGATCCAATAAAATGCGGCAATTAATAACCGCATGTAAATAAGAGAAAACAACATCATAAACCGTTACAGAGTGTTGGATCCTTAAAATATAAGCTGTATAAAATTATTTTAAAACATTTTTTTCCAAATAATTTATAGCATCTCCGATTTTAGCGACATCTGCATTAAGAAAGTAGACGGAAAAGGACAAATTACAATTTTTTTAATAATCTTCTACAAATATTTTTTCACAAAACTATATATTTTTGAAAATTTTGACACATATCCTTTCGCATGAAATTAATATCAAGAACCTTTTTGAAACCAAAAGAATTTGAAAAATCTTGAAAGTGTCCAGGAATGATCCAATAAAATGCGGCAATTAATAACCGCATGTAAATAAAAGAAAACAACAACATAAACCGTTATAGAGTGTTGGATCCTTAAAATATAAGCTGTATAAAAATATTTTAAAACATTTTTTTCCAAATAATTTATAGCATCTCCGATTTTAGCGACATCAGCATAAAGAAAGTAGATGGACAAGGACAAATTAGAATTTTTTTAATAATCTTCTACAAATATTTTTACTCAAAACTATATATTTTTGAAAATTTAGACACATATCCTTTCGCATGAAATTAATATCAAGAACCTCTTTGAAACCAAAAAAATTAGAAAAATCATGAAAGTGTCCAGGAATGATCCAATAAAATGCGGCAATTAATAACCACATGTAAATAAAAGAAAACAACAACATAAAACGTTATAGAGTGTTGGATTCTTAAAATATAAGCTGTATAAAATTATTTTAAAACATTTTTTTCGAAATAATTTATAGCATCTCCGATTTTAGCGGCATCGACATAAAGAAAGTAGATGGACAAGGACAAATTATTATTCTTTCAATAATCTTCTACAAATATTTTTACACAAAACTATATATTTTTGAAAATTTAGACACATATCCTTTCGCATGAAATTAATATCAAGAACCTCTTTGAAACCAAAAAATTTTGAAAAATCTTGAAAGTGTCCAGGAATGATCCAATAAAATGCGGCAATTAATAACCGCATGTAAATAAAAGAAAACAGCATCATAAACCGTTATAGAGTGTTGGATCCTTAAAATATAAGCTGTATAAAATTATTTTAAAACATTTTTTTCCAAATAATTTATAGCATCTCCGATTTTAGCGACATCTGCATTAAGAAAGTAGATGGACAAGGACAAATTACAATTTTTTTAATAATCTTCTACAAATATTTTTTCAAAAAACTATATATTTTTGAAAATTTAGACACATATCCTTTCGCATGAAATTAATATCAAGAACCTCTTTGAAACCAAAAAAATTAGAAAAATCTTGAAAGTGTCCAGGAATGATCCCAAAAAATGCGGCAATTAATAACCGCATGTAAATAAAAGAAAACAACATCATAAACCGTTATAGAGTGTTGGATCCTTAAAATATAAGCTGTATAAAATTATTTTAAAACATTTTTTTCCAAATAATTTAAAGCATCTCCGATTTTAGCGACATCTACATTAAGAAAGTAGATGGACAAGGACAAATTATAATTTTTTTAATAATCTTCTACAAATATTTTTACACAAAACTATATATTTTTGAATATTTTGACACATATACTTTCGCATGAAATTAATACCAAGAACCTCTTTGAAACCAAAAAAATTAGAAAAATCTTGAAAGTGTCCAGGAAATGATCCACTAAAATGCGGCAATTAATAACCGCATGTAAATAAAAGAAAACAACATCATAAACCGTTATAGAGTGTTGGATCCTTAAAATATAAGCTGTATAAAATTATTTTAAAACATTTTTTTCCAAATAATTTTTAGCATCTCCGATTTTAGCGACATCTGCATTAAGAAAGTAGATGGACAAGGACAAATTACAATTTTTTTAATAATCTTCTACAAATATTTTTTCACAAAACTATATATTTTTGAAAATTTAGACACATATCCTTTCGCATGAAATTAATATCAAGAACCTCTTTGAAACCAAAAAAATTAGAAAAATCTTGAAAGGGTCCAGGAATGATCCAATAAAATGCGGCAATTAATAACCACATGTAAATAAAAGGAAACAACAACATAAAACGTTATAGAGTGTTGGATCCTTAAAATATAAGCTGTATAAAATTATTTTAAAACATTTTTTTCCAAATAATTTAAAGCATCCCCGATTTTAGCGACATCTGCATTAAGAAAGTAGATGGGCAAGGAAAAATTAAAATTTTTTAATAATCTTCTACAAATATTTTTACACAAAACTATATATTTTTGAAAATTTTGACACATATCCTTTCGCATGAAATTAATATCAAGAACCTCTTTGAAACCAAACAAATTTGAAAAATCTTGAAAGTGTCCAGGAATGATCCAATAAAATGCGGCAATTAATAACCGCATGTAAATAAAAGAAAACAGCATCATAAACCGTTATAGAGTGTTGGATCCTTAAAATATAAGCTGTATAAAATTATTTTAAAACATTTTTTTCCAAATAATTTATAGCATCTCCGATTTTAGCGACATCTGCATTAAGAAAGTAGATGGACAAGGACAAATTACAATTTTTTTAATAAACTTCTACAAATATTTTTTCAAAAAACTATATATTTTTGAAAATTTAGACACATATCCTTTCGCATGAAATTAATATCAAGAACCTCTTTGAAACCAAAAAAATTAGAAAAATCTTGAAAGTGTCCAGGAATGATCCAAAAAAATGCGGCAATTGATAACCGCGTGTAAATAAAAGAAAACAACAACATAAAACGTTATAGAGTGTTGGATCCTTAAAATATAAGCTGTATAAAATTATTTTAAAACATTTTTTTCCAAATAATTTATAGCATCTCCGATTTTATCGACATCGGCATAAAGAAAGTAGATGGACAAGGAAAAATTAAAATTTTTTAATAATCTTCTACAAATATTTTTACACAAAATTTTATATTTTTGAAAATTTTGACACATATCTTTTCGCAAGAAATTAATATCAAGAACCTCTTTGAAACCAAAAAAATTTGAAAAATCTTGAAAGTGTCCAGGAATGATCCAATAAAATGCGGCAATTAATAACCGCATGTAAATAAAAGAAAACAACATCATAAACCGTTATAGAGTGTTGGATCCTTAAAATATAAGCTGTATAAAATTATTTTAAAACATTTTTTTCCAAATAATTTAAAGCATCTCCGATTTTAGCGAAAGTAGATGGGCAAGGACAAATTATAATTTTTTTAATAATCTTCTACAAATATTTTTACACAAAACTATATATTTTTGAATATTTTGACACATATACTTTCGCATGAAATTAATACCAAGAACCTCTTTGAAACCAAAATAATTAGAAAAATCTTGAAAGTGTCCAGGAAATGATCCACTAAAATGCGGCAATTAATAACCGCATGTAAATAAAAGAAAACAACATCATAAACCGTTATAGAGTGTTGGATCCT